>NW_006400154.1:188972-241541 GCF_000299155.1 Elephantulus edwardii
TGAGGTGGATTGATTCAGTGACTGGGATAATCGGGATGGGAGTGTCAGAGACAGTGCGATTGGCACAGGACAAAGCAGAGTTTAGGGCTGTTGTATATAGGGTCGCTATGAGTCGCAGGCGACTCGACGGCACATAACAGCAACAACAAATACAAACTAAGAACTATGTAGATTCTTAAGGATTGCCTTAATGCCTACCCCTGTAAATAATTAAGGATTGCCTTAAATATTAAGGCAATTAAACCCTGCTACAGGGTGAATTTCAGTATTTATTAACCTCCCCCCTATCCATACATAGCATATGGTTTATTATTAATATTAAATTTGATATTCAGCTTCCCACAAAGTCCATCAGCTTAAAGACTATTGTGAATAAAATAAAAAATGACCCAACAGCATGCTAGGAAATGCACACAAAAAATTGTAATCATGTATTGCTAACATTGCACTTCTGAACAGGACCTACACTTGAACAATAAAACTCTTAAAACATAACTTACATCACAATCACTTGCAGTGTTATTAAACATTCATCATAAGACATGCATCAGACCTCTTGTATCACAATATCTAAAGTTTAATAACAGACATTTTAACAAGGTCCCCAGACAATCTAAATATGCTTGAAACTATTTAATCACTGACCAATTATATATAGTTCCTGTTCATATGTTTTTACTTATTTACCATTTTGGGCTTATTTATCTTGTTTTTTGCCCAAGATTGAAAAAAAAGTGAAAAACAAAATGCCCACAGTAATTGAGTTTAGTATTAACTTAGTACAACTTTATAAGATAGGCTAGAACTGTGTAACATGGTTTCCAAGACCTAGTGGGAAGAAGCTACATTGGCAATCCAAAGGCATCTAGTTTCTGAGTGATTATACCAGATGCTCCATAGGAGAAAAATGGGAAATCTCCATTTGTCTGATTTAGAACCTCTAAAAACCTGCCGGAGGATCAGCTATGAGTCAGTTTTGACTCAAAAACACATTAAAATAACAATCTTTGCAGAAGCACACGGCTATATCTCCTATGGAGCCTGTGGTGATTTTGAACTACCCATCTTTAAGCTAGCAGAAGGATGTTTAACCCATGTACACCAGGTATACTTAATATTCAGTGTTATGTGTCATCAAGTCAACCACAACTCATGGTGACCCTATGCACAATAGCTCTGCACCCGGCTCTGTCCTGTGCCAATCTCACTGAAATACCTATCCTTATTTCCCAAGTGACTGTGTCAATCTATCTAATAACACAAATGTATAAATTTTCAGACTTCCTTATTTATTCTCTATATTTTCTAGATATATGAGAAAAATTTAAAATACTATGGCTTGAACCAGCTGCAATGTAGCATTCAAACTGCTATCTTCAGATTTTAACTTTAAAGAAGTCTTTTGCAAAAGATTTGATCAATATAATGTCATTTTTATTTCAAATCTTGCTCCTGAAGGTTTTTACTATGGTCTAAAATATAAAATCTTTGATAATATCAATGGGTTTTGTTTTTTGGGGTGGTGTTTTCGGGGGTTTTTTTTCCTGCTTATCATGCCATTGCTATTTTGTAAAACAGGTACAGGAACCAAAAGTAAGCAAAGAAGCTTTTATTGGGGGCTCTCAGGTGAGGCTCACTGTTCCAGGCAGGAGAGGGGCAGGAGGTATCAGAGAAGTGACATGTAACATTAAGGTGAACCAGTTTTTAACGACTCATGGGAAGGGATGGTCTCTTGGCAGAGGAAGTGGTCATGTTTTCTGATTGGCTGTGGCTACCAGTGCTGTTGGTGACAGCCTGATGATGCTGTTAAGCTGGCAGTACTTGGAAGAAATGGTCGTGTAGCTCTCTGATTGGTTGCAGCTGCTGGCGTTTGCTGCTGACACTATGGGGTGGGAACCAGCTGTTGTGAATGAGGTAGGTGTGGAATCAGAGAGTGAGGTATGTTGGAGCATCAGGTAACTTGGGAAGTCTTCTGTTTCCTTGAAGCCATGTTACAGGATTCAAGTGTTGGCCCTGCAGGCCTATCAATTGATTTTGGAAGAGATCTATATTTGTTCCCATACCAAAGAAGGGTAACCCAACTGAGTGTGGAAACTACAGAACAATAGCACTGATTTCACATGCAAGCAAGATTCTACTGAAGATTATCCAAAAACGACTGGAACAGTACATCAGCAGAGAACTGTCAGAAGTCCAGGCTGGGTTTAGAAGGGGTCGTGGCACTAGGGATATTGTAGCTGATGTTAGATGAATCTTAGCTGAAAGCAGAGAATACCAGAAGAATGTCTATCTGTGTTTCATTGATTATGCAAAGGCATTTGACTGTGTGGATCATAACAAACTATGACTGACTCTGAGAAGAATGGAATCCCACAACATTTAATCGTGCTAATGCGAAACCTATACTTGGACCAAGAGACAGTAAGTAGTCAGAACAGAGCAGGGCAACACCGCATGGTTCAAAATTGGGAAGGGTGTGCGCCAGGGATGTGTCCTATCTCCATACCTTTTCAGCCTGTATGCAGAGCAGATTATCCGAGAGGTTGAGCTCTCAGAGGAGACGCGTGGCGTTAGGATTGGTGGAAGATCTATCAACAATCTGCGTTATGTAGATGACACAACCTTGCTCGCTGAAACTGAGGAGGACCTCATGCACTTACTGCAGAGGGTCAAGGACTGCAGCCTTCAGTATGGACTGAGGCTCAATGTCAAGAAGACAAAGATTCTCACCACTGTACCAATTGGTAGCATCAGGATGGATGGCGAAGAGATTGAGATTGTTCACAGCTTCAGTTTGCTTGGTTCCACGGTCAACATTCTTGGCACCAGCAGCCAGGAGATCAAAAAACGTATTGCGATGGGAAAGTCTGCTGTTAGGGACCTCTCTAAAGTGCTCAAGAGCAATGGTGTCTCTCTGGAGACGAAGGTGCGCCTGATATAGGCCATGGCCTTTGCAATCACTTGTTATGCATCAGAGATTTGGACAATGACTAGGGAGGATAGAAGGAGAATTGACGTCTTTGAGCTGTGGTGCTGGAGAAGAATATTGAATGTGCCGTGGACTGCTGGGAAAACAAATGGATTCACCCTAGAGAAGGTTAAAGCAGGCTACTCCTTGGAGGCAAGAATTCTAGGGCTTCGTCTGACATACTTTGGACATGTTGCAAGGAGAGACAGGTCTTTGGAGAGGGACATCATGCTGGGTAGAGCAGAGGGACAGCACAGGAGGAGAAGACCCTCTATGAGGTGGATTGATTTAGTGACTGGGGTAATTGGGATGGGTGTGTCAGAGGCAATGCGATTGGCACTGGATAGAGCAGGGTTTAGGGCTGCTGTACATAGGGTCACTATGAGTCGCAAACGACTCGATGGCACATAACAACAACAACAACATGAAGATTTTGGTTCTCTTCATGTTAATATATACTCAATAATGTAGGCTGCTATCTGTCTTTGACCTTTAATAGTAAATGTTTTATATCTTCTTCACTTTCAGAAAGCAAGTCTATATCATCTGTGTATTGCAGGATTTTGATGAGTCTTCCAATACTGATGCCATATTCTTCACAATGTAGTTCAGGTTTTAGGATTATTTGCCTGACATACAGATTGAATAAGTGTAGTAAAAAATATATTTTGTACACACTCCTCCCACTTTTTTTAAAGCACACAGCATTCCCTTGTTCCCTGATTCATAGTTTATGCGTAGGTTCCATAAGTACTTACTTTTAAATCCCCATTCTTCACAATGTTATTCATAAGTTTTTATATATGAACAAAAATGAGGCTTATTTATTTTGATAACTGCAAAATTCCACATAATTATTTTCTCTAAGTTAAAGTTGGTATCCAGGAGCTCATTAGTTGTCACTACTCTGGGTGACTAAACTGACAAGAATTCTCTCGCTTAAACAATCCTTTTTTTTCCCTTCCTATAGTCTTGTTTTTTTCCTGAAATTGAATAGGGAAATTCAATATCTTCAATAAATAATTATTCGTAGTTACATTTACTTGTATTTCTCTATGCTGGTTTCCTCACATCAAATAAAAATTTCTAGATACCATCCTTATATAAGAGGTTTAAGGTTGGTAATGCAGAAAAGAAGGAGAATCATAAATCAGATGTTATAGGCTACCACTAATTAGAAGAGAATATATGAATAACTTAGATACATACAAACACATACATACGTGCATACACACGCACAAGTATCAAAATATTTGTGGAAATGACTGAAATGTTTAAACTTTTTAAAAAGATATTATTTTATACTTGTTTATATACAAAGTTCAGAATTATTTTTTTAATATATGCCAAAAACCTTTCTTAAGCAACTGATTTTAGGCCAGAATCTCTAACATAGTAAAAGACAAATGTTAATAAATAGTAACTTTAAAATATTTCAAAACTGAAAGTTGACTACTACTATTAAAATAATCTACATAGTATAAGAGCTTAATCAATAGTATAAATTTTATCTAGCTAGTGTGATCTTTTTCCCTTAGAATTATCAGAGACACAAGTTATTTCATTGTCAGAAGGGAGAGATCAACAAAACAGATATTAAAATATGCGACGAGTAGATTATGAGCTTTTTTAAGGTTAAGTTGAGTCAAATAAACATTTTCTAATGTCTTCACTATTATTAATATGATAATTTAAATGCCAGTATTACTTTGGATTGAGTTTCCCAGAAAAAACTCTGAAAATGATTTGGTAAGGAAATGTCCTCAGAAACAAAAAAAAACAAAACAAAAAACCAGTAGGGCATTTTGCTGAGTGAACTAACTCAATTCCAAAAGGTAAAATATTGGATAAAACCATTATTGTAGAATGAGTATAAGGATCTAAGGGGGGGACATGGAAACAGAGGGATGAGGATGTACAGGGGGAAGGAGGATTAATCAATTTGATGGATGAGGGGTGAGGGAAATTGGAAGAATCTGTTCTGGAAAACAATGTATTCAAATTTTGTGAATAAATTAGTATAATAAAAAATTTAAGTAAAATGATGTTATATAAAGGCTTTTGTTTTCTTGGGGGTTTTTTTTTGTGTGGGGGGGGTTGTGGGTTTTATTTTTCTGTTTGGTGTTGTGTTTTTTTTTAAGCCCAGTAAAAAATAGGCTACCAGGATATAATAGAGATAATGTCAAGCAATTTGAACAAATTGAATTTGGCTTAATTCGGGAATAGACCTGGCTTTGGCTTTATCTCAAGGAATGATCTGGGATATATCTCCATCTCTATTTCTGTCTCTATCTCTGCCTTTCTCTCTATTTCTATCTCTATCTCTATCATCTCTATCTCTATCATCTCTTTCTCTATCATCTCTATCTCTATCATCTCTATCTCTAATCTTTCAGTGTAAATTACCCTATGTAGAGAGAATTAAACAGGTTTACCTATACATGCTGGGGTGTTTCTTTGTATAGTTGCCACCCAGAGACAAACTATCAGGTACTTTTGGTCCCTAGTCTGGGCAAAACATATTCCAATAATGTAACTGTAGTTTTCTCTCTGAATGTTTGCAGATATACACTATTAAGAGTAAAACACACAGAAACTGGGAGGATGTTCCTTAAATTGTAACTTGAAAAACAGTATTAGTAAATATCCTGAAAATTTGAACTTCACATGAAAATAACTGACATAATTGAAATATATACAAAACAGCAGCAAATTGTTAAGGAACTCATGTTACTTCCAAGAAGTAGAGACAGAAATTAAACTTATATAAAATTGTTGGTTTTGTTATGTGCTGTGGAGTGTCCTGTGACTCATAGGAACCCTATGAATAACAGCTCTGAAGCCTATCCTGTCCTGCTCTAATCGCGTGATTCTGACAGTCCTACCTTTATTGCCCCAGTTACTGTCTCAAGACATTTCATCTGGGGTCTTCCTCTCCTGCACTGTCCCTCTGCCCTTCAAATATGATGTCCTTCTCCAAGGACCAGTCTTTCCTGGCCACATGCCAAACGTCTGTGAGATGGCCTTCAATACCCTTTCCTCCAACGAAAACTTTGTTTCCCCCTTTCCAAGACAGATCTATTTGTTTTCTTGGCAGTCCATGGTATATTCAAGACTTTTCTACAGCACCACAATCCAAAGACGTCTGCTGACTTAGTGGCAAGAAGCTGAATTTCAGTACCAAAGGCATGTGCTCCAAACCGACCAGCAGCTTCATGGGAGAAGGATGTGCAATCTCCTCCTATAGCTTCAGTTATGGGTATGTTGCTGGTATGGTTGTGTTACAATTCAATAGTACATAACAACAACAACAACAACAAATAGAACAAGAAAATAATAATGCTTAGAACAGATATTAAAAATTTAGATGAAAAATATAAGATTTACATACAATTTATCAAAGTGGAACATAGGGGCTATTGAGTGAAAGAAGAAGAGTAAGAAGAAGAGTAACATATACAAGGATATTCATACAAATATGGCTATGTATCATATTGAGAAACCATGGGCTACTTAGTAAATTATGTTAGTTAAAGTAGTTCCTTTATTCCAAAAATTAATTCTAATAATTGTTTAAGACAGGAAAGCAATACAATAATCAACTACAATATATTAAATAAGAACACCTTCATGACTCAGTAATTTAAATAATTTACATGCATCTAAACATCTGAGATATGAACTGGAACTGACAAGATTGATAAATTGAGTTCTATTTAAATTATAAAGTTCTGTTCATCAAAAGACATAATGAAGCATTTTCACTGTAAAATAAAAGTACTTTCAGAGCTTAAGGGTTTTTCTAAGTCATACACAAATTATGAGATATTATCAATTATATATGGAATTCTTGAAATTTATTTTTTTTTAAAAAAAATTCAAATGGTTCAGTGAAAAATGTCAACTTGGATTCAATTGTGCACTTCAAAAAAGAATATATGCAAAAAACCAAAATGCATATTAAAAGATTATGATTTCTTTAGTTTTCAAAGCATTTTTCTGTCACAACTGAAATGAAGTAGTACTACACACCCAAAACAATAGCTATATTTAAGTGATGAAAATAGTACATATTGGATCTACTTGAGTCTTAGATCTACTGAAAACCCACTAGAGGGTCAGCTATAAGTCAATTTTACTCCACAGCACACAACAAAAACAGATATATTTGATATTACACCTACCAATAGTGGGAGTCTAAACTGACCCCCAATTTGGAAAAGTCTAATAATGTCCATTAAAATCGAATAAAAATTTCACTTCTACATATTTCCAGCAAAAATACACCATTTTTAAAATTGTCATTATGTACTGTTGACTTGACCATGTAGTCAACCCTGTGTAAAATAGGTGTGAACTCTGCTCTATGCTGAGCCAATTCACTGTCTCTGACACATCTACCCTCATTAGGCCGGGTATGTGTCGCTCTTTCTTGTCCAGGGTCTTCCTCTCCTGTGCTGACACTCTACCTTGCCAAGCATGATGTCCTTCTCCAAGGACTTATCTCTGCTGGCAACATGTCCAAAGTATGTGAGACAGAGCTACAAAATCCTTGCTTTCAATGAGCAGCTTGGTTTTACCCTCTCTAGGACAGAAATTCATGCACATTTACATATATAAAACAACAAAAACAATTAAAAGTCTAGATAGTAGTTTTCTTTGGTGGGGAGAAGAAGGATAAGGCTTCATTCATATTTATTTTCTTTAGTTTCTTAAACTCAAATTGGGGTTACACTGATATATTCGTTTTATGATAATTTGTTGATTGATATACTTCTGCATGGAGCATATTTCTGCATATTTTATCTTTAAATAAAAGTTTTAAAATACACACACACACTTTAAAAAAAATTATTCATTTAAAAATTAATCCTGTCAGGATTTTGTTCACTTGACACTTTTGAGTAATAGTTTTGGTATGTGCGTTTTTGAGTGGGACAGAAAGATCTTGAAGCATGATTAAAAATATTAAAAACAAAGCAAGTTTTTCTCATGTGCATACTGTATGATGTAAAAAGAGCAAAAGTCACATGGAGACAGCCGTATCTGACCTTTACCAGCCTCACAAAGGGGAATTGTCCCCATCAACAGCATCAGCAACAACTCAAAACCAATTTTCATGAGGTCAGACATGTCTCTCACACTCCTGTACCTCTTTCTATTTATCCAAACACCAATCTTACTTCTTAACTGGGTCCTAAATCTAATGCAATAGCTCACAGACTGTATGGAACCATATTGGGGAAGTCAAAAGGTTATAATCCAGGTTAATAGAAGAGTATAGTCACTTAGTCAGGATAGATTCCAAAATGTGCTCATGGTCACCTCAGCCTTGAATTTCACACCTTTAGAGCAATGTTACAAAGTTCTCAGTCCTGTCAATTGTGGCTTCCTGCATACCTCTTCCAAGTCCTCCAGTTTTCCAATAAACTTGGACAAAAGATTCTTAGCCCTGGTTCCACAGGTGTTAGCCCTCCAAAGGTCAGCTTCATCTCATGTTGGAATTCTGGTCCTCTGCTTCAGCTACAGTGGTTTTTGCTCTGGTCCTGAAGGATGAGTTGTATTCTCTCACTTGCTCTTTTCTGGTGGTGAGGTTTCTCCTAAACTGCTTCTGGAGCCACTCAATTTAATGGTGAGACTAGCAAATTCCCTTGTAAATAGGCTAACACACCCTATTCACATATTCCTGTCTATTCACATGGAGAAACCAAATCCAATAGCCAGGAAAACAATTTTGAACAACAAACTTGACACATGATATATATTCCCACCAGCAGTATATACTACATTATAATACTACTATATTGTAGTATATACTGCTGGTGGGAAAGTAAATTCATAACCAGATCTCATAAATACTTGACTAAGCCCAAGAGAAACAAAAGATTCAACAAAAAGTTACTTTTTTTTTTTTTTTCAGAAGACTCTGGCCTTTATTGAAAAAAGTTACTTTTTAATAAAAAGGACTCAGAAACTTATTTCTATAAATATCCATGTTTGGTGGTCATACAAGAAAGAATAACAAAGTCTGGAAAGCTGGTGTTTTCCTCATTCTACAGGAAACTCAGCATAAATTTAAGACTTAATACCTAAGGCTGCCACAAGAAATAGAAGCTAGCATGCTTGTGTATTCATCAAGCTGTCATGGCGGACCTTGGCAGCTGTACCAATCAGTGTTCAGACATTTCAAGGAATTTAATAGACAGATGAATCTCTACATAACATGAATGGTTAAGAGCTTAGCTATCAAAAGGTATCTTAGTCTACCAAGATTAGCTTAGAAAACCAAGAGGCACCTCAGAAGAAATACTTGACAGTTTACAATCATTGAAATTCCCGTGAAGCAGAGAACATTTCTACTGAAACATATGGGACTGTCAGGAGAGAAATTAATGCCAAGGCAACTAGTTTGATTGTTTTGATCTTCAAGTAGATGAGAGAAATTAAGAACTTGTTTTAAGTAATAAGAGATTAGAACATATCAAATGAGACCTAGTAAGAAATTTTACAAGTTTATAGAGGGCAGTGATAGATCAGTGAATATTAATGTAGGTATATTTTCACTCATAAACCTGATAGGCAAATGAAAACAAGATCATAAACACACAGAGGCTTTTAAGCCTACATTCAGTTTTCTTAAATAAAAACCTAAATTTTATGCAACAATGCATATCTATAATAAATAAATTGACTAAACTAATATTTAACTGGAGGTCTGGTGGTTTAGTGGTTAGAAGTTGTACTGCCAACTCAAAAGCACACAGGTCAAATCCCCCATTCACTCTGCAGAAGGTGGGCAATCTCCTTCTGTACAATTTACTGTCTCTGAAAACCTGCTAGAGTGTCAGCTGTGAGCCAGTTTCAATTTGATGGTACATAAAAATGAATTCACACACTTCACATAATGAATATTTGAAACTTTTTGTAGAATAGTAGATATTAATAGCAAAATTTCAGTTACTATTAAATCAATTATGTCAGTTCTAATGGTTATTTATAAAAAATTATATTCCAAATGAATTTTTATCTGCTCAAGTTTAAAAAGAAAGGTCTTTTTCCTTACCACTCTAGCTCATTTTCTTTAATTCTATGGTATTAAGGTCTATGCCAATGGAATCCTCAAGGCATGATTTAAAATAACTTAAAAATAGATAACACTCTACAAAACTGCTAATCATTTGAGAAAAAAATAAGTTCCAAGAAAAATTAGATATGCAAATTTCCATACAGAGCTTTTAATCATTATAAATAATACATGGTAAACAAAATGGTTCATTCATAATTCTATTTCTTTTTTAAATATTTAATTGAGATTTATAGAAGTCCTGCAGGAAAATTAATTTCTCAACTTCCTTAAAATTATTTTGTTATATTTAAGGTTTGGGATTGTATGAACAGATTGTATTTTTTTTTAAGTTTAAGTTGGAATTTTGTCAGGATTCCATTATGTCATGTTACAGCTCACAAAAGTATTTTTTGTGAATATAGGTTGCAATTCTGAACTCTATGCTGATGTCAATTTCAATTTTTTATTTCTTTTAGAGGTAAATATAAAGTTATCTATAGAGAGTTAACAGTGCATTTTCTTAAATTATGCTGCCTGAATGTCTCCTGCTTTGCTCTTACCTGTGGAATGACCTTGAATCATACCTAACCACTCTAAATCTGTTATCTTTCCTCACTTGTAAGATAGACAAAATAACTAGTCCATAGTTATTTCCTTATTAAGTGAAGTAATATATGTTCATTTTTAAGTAAACTGTTCCATGTACAGTAGACTTTCTTTTTATTAATATTAATTTTAATAAAAATTTACAGAGACTTTGACTTTCTATTCATTGATTTTTGTACTTTTCTCGCTGCCCCCCTCCCCCCCCACCCCCCTGCAGTTCACTCTTCTCCCTGAAAAGTAAAAGAAAATTCTTTCACTGTTTTACAATCCCTCCCCCCAGGCCCACTCCACTATGCAACCTTTGTTCTGAACTCCTGTCATGACAAAAATACCTAATCACATATCCCTTTTAAACAGTTTTCTTTATGGTTACTATAATGGTGATGAAAATATAAAGCCTAGGTAAATTCTACTTTGAATTTAGAAACTATTTGTTGTTTTGGTTAAAAGCAACCATAACATTATATTATTATTATTATTATTATTATTCTGGAATAGGGAGCACAGCTAACAAATATTTCTCAGAAGAGTCATACGAAATTACAGTATAATTTATGTATTTAAAAACAATGAGTCAAGAATTATCACTGTTATTGTTATGCCATTGAGTCAGTGCTGACCTTCCAGCAGATTCTCAGAGGCAGTAAATTGCTTAGGAGGAGATTATCCATCTTTCTTTGTGGAACATCTGGTGGATTTGAACAACCTTAAGGTTGTTGTTGTATACCATTTAGTCAGAACTGACTCATAGCATCACCTTGAGTCATAAAGAGAGCTCTGTAGGCCTAGTGGATAGAAAGTTATGCTATCAGGTCAGAAGTGGGTGATTGTAATCTGTAACCTCCAGGCCTGGTTTTAATTGTTTTTGGCCAAACATTCTTGTAAGTGGTATAGCACTGGTATGCCAGTTTGCTGTACAGAGGTAACTCTGGTTGCTGTGATGTTAAACACTGTGACACTGATGTGTCAAATGAGATAATCGTTATCCATGGTGTGGAGAGTATTTGGTGGTGCTTCCCAATTAAAACAAGCTTGGAAGCAGGAGTGGCATCCACTTCCAGAATTGCTTGCCTCTGGAAACTCTATGAACTTGAAGAAAGGATGGAAGTTATCCAAGTGTTCAGGTCTTTCGTTCATAGGGTGGCTACCAGTCATGTAAGACTCAACGGCACTTAACAAAAACAACTTCCGTGTCAGAATCATTAAAGAAATTAATCTCCAATGATAACTAATCTTCATTTCCATTGTTTAATTTTAATTTGTAGTTAATTTAGTTTAAAATGAATAGCCACACAGTTCCTTGATGATTCTTGAACTAAAGGAATTGTCTCTAGAAAGTGTACTTTCCTTCACATATTCTATGTTCCTCAAATCTGAAATTAGCAATATTGTTTAAAAATAGGGAAAATTGGTAATTTATCAAGTACACAAGTATTCAAAGATCATATCAGCTTGTATACTTCCATGGGTTAAAAAACCCCCAAACACATTTTATAAGTATTTATAAGTCATGTCTACCATTATCATCATGGCCTGGAAGCATGACTATAATAAAAACAATAACAATTATTATATTAAAGATGTACTTTACTGGCAGGTTGACTTGATATAATCTCATTTACCATCCTTTCTTTCCTCACACATGTACTATGGGTTATAATTTCTCCTATACAAAGTGAATTAGTAATGTCCAAGCTTATTGTGTCTGAGATTCCAAAGGCACAGGGATTGAAACTCCACCTCTGAATACACAGAGTCACTGGATCAAAAAGAATTGGATGACAAGTAAAAACATCATGACGTATCATATAAACAAGAAATAATGGTAATGAAAGGAGTTCAAGGTGCACTGAAGGCATTAGCAAAAAGAGAAGGAACAGGATTGATGTGATATCAATTGACATGTTTCAACTAACAAATCCAGCCCTGAACATGTTCATCAGTTTATGCCAAGAAATTTAAAGGATATTAATTTGGTAAATTGACAAAAAGAGATTTCTATTTGTTCACATTCCCAAGAAAAATGATCGAACAGAATGTGAAAATTATTGAATGATACCATTAATGTTACATGTAAGCAAAATATTGCAAAAGACTATCCAACAATAGCTAGAATAGAACAATGACAGGATGCTGACAAGAGTTACAATTGGTTTTAGAAGAGGTCATTGCTCCAGGGATAACAACACTGAGATCAGATGGATTCTGGCTAAAAGCAAAGAATACCAGAAGAATATCTATTTGTGTTTTGTTGTCTATACAAAGTCATTTGAATGTGGATTATAACATTTTATAAGTAACAGTGAATGGGAATCTCAGAACAGTTAACTGTGCTCATTCAAAACCTATTGGTAGACCAAGAAGCTGTTGTCTGAAAAGAGAAAGGGAACAATGCATGGTTTAAAATCAGAAAAGGTGTGCATCAGGGTTGAAACCCTTCTCCATATCTTTCCAATCTTCACACTGAGCAAATAATTTGAGAAGCTGGACTCTATGGAGAAGATTTTGGCATCAGGATTGGAGGAAGACTCATCAAAAACTTGCATTATGCAGGTAGCACAATCTTGCTTGCTGAAAGGAAGGAGAATTTGAAATACTTGCTCAGAAGATCAAAGACTATAGCCTTCAATCTGAATTGCATCTCAACATCAAGAAGACAAAATTTCTCATCAGGGAACCAATAAGCAACATCATGACAGATGGAGAAAAGACTGGCCTTGTCAATGATTCCATCTCACTTGGATCCACAATCAATGCTTTTGGTACCAGCTGTCCGGCAATCAGGATATGTATTGCACTGGAAAAGACTGTTGTCAGGGACTTCTCCATGTTACTGAGGAGCAATGATGTCAGTTTGAAGACTAAATTGCATATGATTCAGGCCATGGTTTTTACACTCACTTGCTATGTATCTGGGAGCTAGACAGTGAATAATAACTAGAGAAGAGAATTAAGGCTTTGACTTGTGGAGAAGAGAACAGAATATCCCATGGACTGCAAAAAGAACAGATAGGTCTTGGACAAAGCACAATCAGATTGCTTCTTGTAGGCAAAGGTGAAAAACCTTAATCTCACATACTTTGGACATGTTGCTAGGAAAGGCTATTTGTTGAAGACATCATGCTTGGAAAGGTGGACAGTCAGTGAAAAAGAGCAAGACACGAGATGAAATAAATTGATACAATGATAGCAGCAATGGACTCAAATGTGTCAGAGATCGTGAGAATGGCACAAAATAGGAAAGGGTTCTATCTGTTGTTCATGAGTCATACTCAACTAGACCCTGTCCCATTCTTATCATCTCTGACACACTTGAATTCATTATTGCATTCACTGTGTAAATTCATTTTGCTAGAAGTCTTCCTCTCTTTTACTGATCCTACACCTTTATAAGCATGATGTTGCTTTCCAAGGAATAACAGAAGATCATTTGGTTGTCTTCCAAATTCCCTAAGAATGATGTCATCATTTCTAGAGATGTACTGATTCTGCACTACTTTAGAAATTAAGAAATTACTGTGATGTACAAAAATGGGTCATTATCAGTAAGCCCAGCTGGTAATCTTGGTTATCACTGCAAGGAAAGTATATTCTTCCCTGAGAGAGGAAGTCAGTTTTGTAAAATTGACAGTTAAACATACTCCATTAAAAGTAGTCACTCTATAGTGAAAGCTAAACAGATCTGGTAATGTAATGAGTAATGCAATGAACTGCTAACTAAAAACTCAGAAGTTCTAATCCACAAGTTCCTGTGAAGGAGAAATGAAGACAGTCTCCTGAAATAAATATTTGGAAAATCAAAGAAATGTTGTTAAGAGTTAAGATCCACCAGAGAGCAATGTCTACAGGGAAGCCTAGGTAACAAAGCTGACTTTGCCCAGAAAGCTCCAACTTATTAAATACTCATTCTTAAAAATGACCTTTTCTATTATGTGGAAACATATGTGATACAGAGTCCCACATAAGTAACTTTGACTAGGTCCTCTTGCAGTTCAGACATTAACATTCTGAGGAAAATGTCTGGGGACATATTTATTATTGTTGTTGATGATAATGATGATTGCCTTCAAGTCAAGCATGCATTAAAGCAACCCTATGAAAAAAAAGGCCTGAATCCCCTCTGCAAATATTGACATTTATCAAAATTCATAGAGTTTCTGCAGGCATTTGTTTAGAAAGTAGATGCCACTCTTGATTCCAAACATATATATCTAAATTATATAACATGTGTGTGTATTGTTGTTGTTGTTGTTAATTGTCTTTGAGTTGAGAATGACTCATAGTGACCCTATGGAAAAAAAGTCTGAAGCCCCTCTACAACTATAGACATTTATCAAAATTCATAGAGTTCCCAGAGGCATGTTATTTAGGAAGTAGATGCCATGACTGTTTCCAAATATCTTACATAAACATGTTGTTGTTGTCTATTGTTATGTGCTGTCGAGTCACCTGCAATTCATGGCAATCCTATGCACAACAGCCCTAAACTCTGCTTTACCCCAT
Organism: Elephantulus edwardii; assembly: GCF_000299155.1. Lineage (NCBI taxonomy): Eukaryota > Metazoa > Chordata > Mammalia > Macroscelidea > Macroscelididae > Elephantulus > Elephantulus edwardii. Next base: position 204,116 of record NW_006400154.1, read on the forward strand.
GCCAATCTTATTGTCTCTGACACATCTATCCCCATTACCCCAGTCAATGAATCAATCCACCTTGTCGAGGGTCTTCCTCTCCTGCACTGTCTCTTCATCCTCCCAAGAATGACACCCCTCAACAAGGACTGACCTTGCCTTGCAACATGTACAAAGTGTCAGACAGAGCTTCAGAATCCTTGCCTCCAAGGAGCAGGCTGGTTTCACCCTCCCCAGGATGAATTTGCTTGTTCTCTTTGCAGTCCATGGTATATCCAATACTCTCCTCCAGCACCACAGCTCAAACGCATAAATTCGCCTTCTGTCATTCCTAGTCACTGTCTAGCTTTCTGATGCATGACAAGTAATTGCAAAGACCATGGCCTGCATCAGTTGCACCTTAGTCTCCAGACTGACCTTGTTGTTCTTCAGTACTTTGGAGAGGTCTGACGATAGAGTTTACCAATGCAATTAATCTTTTCATTTTCTGGCTGTTGATACCAAGAGTGTTGATCGTAGAGCCAAGCAAACCGAAGCTATTGACAATCTCAATATTCATAAATAAATATATATATATATAATAGCAAGGGTATATTAAAAATATAAAATAAGGCAAAGTCAACTGACATGATATCGTTTACAAAGACAAGGTTCTTTTCCCTACTTTGGTGACTAGCAGTTGGGGTTTTAAAAGCATACAAGTGGTCACTTAAGGTGTTCCATTGGTCATCTACTGGTCTCTCTCCATGTGGAGCACAAAAGAGTCAAGAAAAACAAAGATGATAGTTCCAAGACCAACCAACCACATAAACATCAGTTTCCACAACCCCGAGAATCACAGTTGTGTCCAACTATCACTGCTAACCTTAAAGAAAGGGATCACTATAGAAAGTCACTGATAGGAGAAAAACTATGGCATAAAATACAAAATCATTGGAAGCACCAGGTTTACTGGTCTGACTGAAATGGATGGAATTTCTGAGACTATGGTCCTTAGGCAGCTTCAAAGCTGGAAGAGACGTCATCCCCAAGTTAAATTTCAGGCAAACAACCAATAGGCTGATAAGGTGATCAATAATTTCAGAAAGGAACACATCACCAAATCAAATAAAAAGGCCAGTACCTGCCAAGGGATAAAGCTCAGAAGGCGAAAAGGGATAGCAAAGGACAAACAGAAGCAGGAAACACAGGTACTGCATAGAAGAAGTGCAGATTATAATCAATGTCACAAAACATGGGAAGCTAAAAAAACCAATCATGCAATTTACTCTGTAAACTTTCACTTAAATCATAATAAAAAGTGTTAAAAAAAGGACAAGACAAAGTATATACTGTTTTGACTCCAATTTTAAGGAGAGAGAATAAATATACACATAAATATGAGAGGGGAAGATTGGAAGAACGTGTACCTGTTAGCACCAGTTAACTTAAAGTAGTATGTTTGCTGGTGATTTTTATTCTCTTATGAATACTTTTCAATATTTTTTAACGTACAGGCAAAGAAATCTTGGTGGCACAGTGCAAAGTGATAGGCAGGCAGTTTGAATCCACCAGTAACTCTAGGGAAGAAAGATGGGCAATCTCATCCTGTAAAAATTGACTTCCTGGGAAACCCAGGGAGGGTCATTATGATTCAGAACAGACTCCACTGCAGTTTGCATGCATAGGCAATACACCTAAAGTGCCATTTAGCAAACAAACCAGTAGATACAAAAGTTAGAAAAGTTAAGCCTCCTCTTCAACCTTCTTTCTATATACCATATACTATAGAACAAAGCCTCTACATTTAATAAATTAAAAGCTGAAGTAATAACTTACTTTTAATTTCCCTTCTTCACTTTTAATAACTGCTGTGACTTTGTGTACCATATGCCAAAACTACTATCCACACACTCATATAGATTTTCTGTAAAATTGGAATGGTATCACATATACCATCAGGTAGGACTTGTTATTATATTTGGTAAGTAGAGCACTTACTTACGGTCATTCCCAAATCTAGATATTGACTCCCAGTCACTTGATTATCAAAGATTTGGTTGACTTGCTCCCAGAAAAGATGAAATCAATTCCAAGCCAATCTAAAATATATTTTCTCTCGGTGTGGGTTTATTTTGTTATTAACTTCGAAATATTTTTTTTAACACTGGGACTTTAGAACTGTAATTGTGAAGGAAACTTGCTTTTAGCTTTAAAGGAGTTGAAATTCATACAAATAAAAAGGGGATATTGTTTAATTTGTTTCTTTATTAAAAGGGATCTGCTGTTACATTAGAACTTCTAGAATTGTATCTAGTTTTTCTCTAATGAATTCTGTAGTCTTTGGTTTTACTTCTAGGTGCCTGATATACCTTGAGTTGTGTGTTGTTTTTTTTGTGTTTTGTTTTTTGGTTTGTCTGTTTTTTTTATTGGGGGTGTTTGTGTGTATTGTGTGAGGTGCGGGTCTTGCTTCTGTTTGCTGCAGATGATTGCTCAATTTTATTTTTATTTTTGTGATTTAAAGACAAACAGATTCAACCTGGAGAGGGTTAAATAGGGCTGCTCCTTGGAGTCAAGGATTCTGAGGCTTCCTCTGACATACTTTGGAGAGGGACATCATGCTTGGGTGGGTGGAGGGACAGCACAGGAGGGGAAGGCCCTCTATGAGGTGGATTGAGTCCGTGACTGGGGTAATTGGGATGGGTGTGTCAGAGGCAGTGCGATTCCCATAGGACAGAGCAAAGTTCAGGGCTGTTGTACTCAGGATCGTTATGAGTTGCAAGTGATTCGACGGCACAGAACAACAACAAAAAAATTACAGAAAACTTGGATTTCCATTCATTTATTGTTACACACTTTCCCTTTCTCTTCCTTTCCTTCTTCCCAATTCACTCTTTTTTTAAAATATTCAGTCTTTGTTGCACAATTTCCTCCTGCCTCCCTTCCCTTCTCCCTCCCTAAGTCTTCTTTACAATGTACTTCTTATTCTGAACCATTGTCTTACATAAAATGCCTTATCGTATATATTTTTAAAAAGTCTCACTCATCTGTTCCAATACAGTGTTCATTTTCTATCAGGAAAGAACAAAATAGATGAATGGAACATTCTAAGAATCAAATCCCTATTCACATAAAAACAAACAAACAAACAAAAAATCCCAACTTTTCCAACAGGTAAAAAGAAACCCAAAGACTGGAAAGAAATATTTGGCAATGATACATCAGGTAAGGAACTAAAATGTATAGAATAATCCAACACTTCAACAAGAAAAAGGCAAGCAACCCAATCAGAAAATGGGCACAAGGTAAAAATAGACGCTTCACCAAAGAAGAAGCTCAGACGGCCAGTGAACACATGAGGAAATGTTCAAAATTTCTATCAGAGAAGTGCAAATCAAAACAACAATGAGATATCATCTCAATCCAGCAACAATAACAAAATTCAACAGGGTAGCAGACAAAAAATGTTGGTGTGGATGTAGAGAGATTCAAGCTTACATTCACTGCTGATGAGAATGTAAAATGGTAAAAGTACTATGGAAGGTAGCCTGGCACTTTCTCAGAAAGTTGGAAATAGAAATACCATTTGAACCAGTTAACCCACTATTTGGAATACATACCCTAGAGAAGCCAGAGCTTGGCTCAAACAGATAATAGATGATATATAGATGACAGAGATAGAGATAGAGAAGAGAGAGAGAGACAGAAACAGATATAGATAGATATATAAATGATGTTTATTGCATCAATATTCACAATAGTGAAGAGATAGAAGCAGTCCAATAGCTAGCTCATTAATGAATGTATTATGAAACTTCAGTAAAATTCACACAACAAAACATTTTGTAGCACTGAAAATCAAGGAGATTGTAAAACGCTACACAATATGGATGAGTCTGGAACTAAAACATCTCAGTCACAAAAGGAAAAATACTGTAACACATAGCTACTATAAAGTAGGACTGACATAGAGTTTAGGGAGAAGAAAAAGACGGGTGGATAGATATGAAGACGTCACTGTAAGAGATGAGGGGAAGGAGAGTCTGAAAAAATGTATGGTTATGTATCATATGTATGACAACAATTAGGAACAAGAGGCACAATACAAAATGGACTGGGGCATGGAGAAGATAGGAGTAGGGAAGAAAATGTGCAAACATGAATGGATGAAACAACATTTCTGTAAACTCTCATTAAAATTACAATTTAAAAAAATAAGAAAGGGAAAATATAAAATGGATCAGCACTTCTTACTCATAGCCATCTAGTGTGACTGTGCTGAACCTAATGCATTCTAGGTAATACTCCCTACAGGAGCAGATTACTAGCTCTTCTCTACCAAGGAGAGGCTAGCGAATAGAGACATTCATCTTTCAGTTAGCAGCCAAAAGCTTACTTTTCTTTTTTTTATTTTTATTTTTTAATTTAGGTTGTTTATTTTTCATTTCAATGAACATCTACAAAGATTTTGGGATTCCATTCATTCATTGTTGCACCCTTCTCCCCGCTTTTCTAAATATCATATCTTTCTTCCTCGGTATTTATGATAACTATATTGTTAGATACCATCTAGTTGAGTACGACTTATAATGACCCTTGTAATCAACCAACCTGATCCCTGTCCTATCCTGTATCATTCTCATTGCCTTTGACACGCTAGGGCCCATTATTGAACTCATCTTGTCAATCTGTCTCTTTGCAGGTCTTCCTTTACTTTGTTGATTCACTATCTTTCCAAGCATGACAAGTCTCTCAAAGGAATAGGCTTGTCTAGCTACATGTTCAAATTATGAAATATAAAGCTTCACTATCTTTGCTTTGGAAGCAGAAGTGAGATCCACTTCCTAAACATGCTTCCAGAAACTCTATGAACTTTGATAGATGTCTATATTTCAATTTACATGCATTCTATTTTGTTTTTAACAATTTCCAGGTTTCTAACATGCAAGCTACATACATTCCATATACCAGTTGTTAAACAATATTTGCTGCTGATTTTCCTCATCTGGAAAATGAGAAAAGCACTGACCATCCCATGGATGGCCAAGAGAACAAACAGATATGTCTTGGAAAGAGTGCAGCCAGAGTGTTATTTGGAGGCAAAAATGATGAGGCTTTGCATCACAAACTTTGGACATATTGCTTGGAGGTGTTATTCTTTGGAGAGGGACATGATATTGGGAAGGGTGGAGGGTCGGTGAAGGAGAGGAATACACTTATCCAGGTGGACTGACACAGTGCTGCAAGGGACTCTTACATGTCAGGAAGTGGGAGGATGGTGCAGGACAGGACAAGGTTCAGATCTTTTGTTCATAGGGCCACTATGAGTCACACTAGACTCTATGGCCCCTAACAACAACAAGAAAATGTAATCCATACTGAATCCATACTTTGATGTTCTGCAGTAAGCATATAATAACAGCTTCACTTATTCTAGTTATCATGTCTCCTTTGCAGAATAATTCGAAGAGAAACAAACATAAGAATTATTTGCCAGTTAATTCAGCACTACATCATCATTATAAACACACCCAGCAATTTCTACCTTCTATCGTTATCTTTGTTGTAAGGAGAGACTAGTCCTTGGAGAGGGACATCATGCTCGGTAGAGTAGAGGGACAGCGCAGGAGGGGAAGACCCTCTATGAGGTGGATTGATTCAGTGACTGGGGTAATCGGGATGGATGTGTCAGAGGCAATGAGATTGGTACAGGATAGAGCAGGGTTTAGGGCTGCTGTACATAGGGTTGCTATGAGTTGCAAACGACTCGACGACACATAACAACAACATCTTTATCGAATTGAACAAGAGGATGTCAAATGACATCTAGTAAAGTCATCTGTCATAAATGAAGTCCATAAATTTAGATAAAAATCTACAAATTAAGAAATTGCAGCACTAGTTCTCTAGCTGAAATCAAGTAAATTTCAATTGCCCGTCTTTCTCCCATAGAGCAGCTGGCAGATTCTATCCATGTGACTCCAGAAATACAATTACAATTCTTATAATTCAATAAAAAATACAATATAGTAGTATCCCTTTCACTATAGTTTTATCTACAAATAACAAAAATAATGTCATCATTAAGTAAGTGAAACATTTTTTGTTTTACTTCATACTGCTGCAGAAAAGCCTTCTTCTAAAGATTATTGTACTTAAACAGGGTAATGAGGGTCAAGATCCAACAGTGATTAATTTTATAAAACATAATGCATGACAATGATGGTATGAAACACAATATGGATGTAGTGTGGAAACACAAAGTATATAAACTTTGTAAGCAAACCAAAAAAAAAAAAAAGAAAGAAAGATTGTTACTGTTATGTGCCTTTGAGCCAATTGGGACTCATAGCGACCCTATGTACAAGAGCCCTAAAGTCTGCTCTTTCTTGTGCCAATCACACTCTCTCCGATACACCCATCCTGATTACCCAGTCACTGAATCAATCCACCTCATAGAGGTCCTTCCCCTTCTGTGCTGTCCCTTCACCCTCCCAAGCATAATGTCCCTCTCAAGGACCAGTCCTTCCTTACAACATGTCCAAAGTATGTCAGACGAAGCCTCAGAACCATTGACTCCAAGGAGCAGCCTGGTTTAACACTCTCTGGGATGAATCTGTTTACTTAGCAGTCTATGGTACTCAATATCAGTACTCTTCTCAGCACCACAGCTCAAAGACATCACTTCTATCCTCCCTAGTCATTGTCCAACTCTCTGAAGCATAACATGTGATTGCAAAGACCATGGCCTGTATCAGATGCACCTTAGTCTCCAGAGAGACACCATTGCTCTTTAGTACTTTGGAGAGGTCCTTAACAGCAGCCTTTCCCACACCAATACATGTTTTAATTTCCTGGCTGCTCGTGCCAAGACTGTTGATTGTAGAGCCAAGCAAACTAAACTTGTGAACAATCTCAATCTCTTCACCATCCATCCTGATGCTGCCAACTGATCCTGTGGTGAGAATCTTTGTCTTCTTGATATTGAATCTCAATCCATATTGAAGGCTGCAGTCCTTGACCCTCCGCAATAAGTGATTCAGGTCCTCCTTCACTATAGATATAATAGCTCTGAACCCTGCCCTGTACTGAGCTAGTCTCACTGTCTCTGATACACCTATCTCCATTATCTCAATCACTATGTCAATTCATCTCATGCTGGGTCTTCCTTTCTTGCACTCTCCCAACACCTTTCCAAGTATTGTCTCACTCCAAGGACTGGTTCTTCTTGGCAGAATGCTCAAAGTATGTGATATAGAGACGTAAAATCCTTACCTCAAAGGAGAAACTCTGTCATAGGCATCAATTCCTCCTCTGTCATCTTTATTCATTATTCAGTTTTCTGATGCATAGCAAGTAATTGTGAATACAATAGCCTACATCAGGCACATCCTAGTCTCTAGAACAACATCACTGCTTTTTAAAACTCTATAGAGTTTCTCTTTTACCAACTCCACATACAGAGCAGGGGCCTGGAATTCCATGAGAGTCATGCATTTGTCCATAACACAAGCTTACACAGCTTGGCCAGGGTTGAAGTCAGGATTTGAGACCAGACAAATGAATCCTGTGCAGGCTAAAAAGGAGGATGAGGCTGGGTTTTTCATGGATATCTTGAGGAAATGTGAACACGGAAGAAAAACTCAGAGACTGTTAGGTCTCATCTATGACCCTTAGGGTGACGATGGCTCTTGTGGTGGTGATGAAGCACGAGAATCAACAAGAAGCTCTTCCATTTCCTTTGACTTTCAAATATCTTTAAATTTCCATGATTTCTTCCAATTAGCAGGAAATAAACTTTTCATTCTCTCCACATCCACCAGTAGTTCCTCAGGAGAAGGTGCTGGAGGAACATCAAAGAACAACCCGGGAAGAGGAAACACGGCAGAGTGCCTCACTCAGATGCCACCAGCCCTTCATTGTATCTGGAAGCACATCTCTTGTTCTTTTCACTGGACCCCCAGGGCAGTATTAGATGTCTAGTCCAGAGAAGGGTAGAACTGACTGATGGCTGACCCTCCAGCTGGTGATCAGAGGCGGTAAATCACACAGACGGAAGTAGTCCGCCTTTCGCCCCAGAGTTGCTTGTGGATTCAAACAGCCAGAGAGATTTCAAGCTTGGGTTAGCAGCATAACCCCCTATGGACTTCACCACAGAGCTCCTTGTTTCTTTAGGTTCTTTTAATCAGAAGCACTCGCTGAATGCTGGTTAGAAATCTGTGATTATACGAAAGGACAAATACTGCATGGTACCACTGTTGTAAAGCAGGACTGACCGCGGGGTTGGGAGGAGACTGAGAAGGATGAGTTCAATAACGTATTCTGCATTGAAACAGATGATGGAGAAAACTGTTCAAAAGGGATATGTGATTAGGTATTTTTGTCATGACAGGAGTCCAGAGTGAAGGCTGCATAGTGGAGTGGACGTGGGGGGCGGGATTGTTAAACAATGAAAGCATTTTTCTTTTACTTTCCAAGAGGGTAGTGTGCTAGGGGGGAGGGTTGGGAGGGGAGAAAAGTGCAACAATGAATGAATGGAAATCCAAAGTCTCTGTAAATTTTCATTGAAATTAATAATAAATTTAAAAAAATTTTAAAAACCCTCTACAGAGTTTCCTGAGAGCAAATTTCCCCAATGTATTTGTTTTTTTGTTTGTTTGTTTGTTTGGATTTATGTATTTATTTGTTTATTTAATTTCCTGACTACTGGCCCCAAGAGTGTTGATTGTGGAATTGAGTAAATGGAAACTTTTAAGAATATCAATCTCTTCTCCACCTAATATTGTGCTGCTAGTTGGCTCAGTGGTGATGATCTTTGTGTTTTTGCTTGTTTGGGTTTTTGGTTTTGTTGTTGTTGGTTTTGGCTTTTGGGTTTTTGGTTTTATTGTTGTTGGTTTTGGCTTTTGGGTTTTTGGGTTTTGGTGTTTTTGTTTTGAGGTTCTTTTTTATGTTGAGGTTCAATCTATATTGAAGACTGCAGTCTTTGACCTTCTGTAGCAAACACTTTATATCCTCCCCATTTTCAGCAAGCAAGGTGGTGTCGCCTATTTCTTCTTGTTGTTGTTACATGCCATAGTCACGTATGACACATAGTGACCCCATGAACACCATATCTTTACCCTGTCCTATCACTTTTCGACACATTAGAGTCCACTGCGGCAATCACCATGTCAATCCACCCGGTCAAGGATCTTCCTCTCCTTCACCAACAACCCCTTTACATTTCTGAGTATCATGTTCCTCTCCAAGAAACAACTTCTCCTTGCAGCATGCCAAAAATATGTGAGGTGAAGCCTCATCATCTTTGTCCCCCAAAAGCAATCTGGCTGCATCTTTTCCAAGCTATATTTTTTTTTCATTCTTCTGGCAGTCCATGGAAGGTTCAAAACTCCTCTCCAACACCACAGCTCAAAAACATCAATTCTTTTACTGTCATCCTCATTCAATTCCCAGCTCTCAGATGCATAGCCCAGTGATCAGAAAGACCATGACCTGAGTCAGGTGCACCTTAGTCCTCAAACAGATATCATTACTCTTCAATAATTTGTAAAGGCACATAATTGCAGACTTTCCCAGTATAATGTTGTTTTGATGAATTGAGTAAAAAAAAAAAAAAAAAAGCTACCCTATGAACATATATCTGAATCCTGTCCTATCCTGTACCATCCTCTCACTTTCTGACACATTACAGCCCATTGTGGGAGTTACTGTGTTAATCCACTTGGTTGAGGGTCTTCCTCTCCTTCGCCAACCATCGACCTTTCCCAGTATCATATGCGTCTCCAAGGAATAACCTCTCCTACCTCAAGTATGTGAAGTGAAACTTCATGATTATTGCCTCCATGGGCATTCTGGCTGCACTCTCTTCAAGAAATACTTGCTTCTTCTTTGGCAGTCTATGGGATGTTCAGTACTATTCTCCAAAACCACAGCTCAAAGGCATCAATTCTTCTTCTGTCATCCTTACTTATTGTCAAGTTCTCAGATACATAACAAATGAATGAAAAGACTATGGCCTGAAACAGATTTACCTTAGTCCTCAAACTGATATAATTACTCCTCAGTAATTTGGACATGTCTCTAACTGCAGGCTTTCCCAGTGCATTATATCTCCTAATTTCCTGACTGCTGGCACCAAAGGTGTTAATTGCAAATATAAGTAAGTTGAAGTTATTAATACTTTCCAATCTTTTTTTCCCAATCTAACATAATGTTATCTGTTGGTCTGGTGGTAAGAATCTTCAGTTTCTTGACATGGAGATACAGTACATACTGAAGGCTATATTCTTTGATTTTCTACAACAAATGTTTCTAGTCCTCCTCACTTTCAGCAAGCAAAGTTATGTCATCTGCAAAATGCAGATTATTGATAAGTATCCCTCTGATCCTGATGATACATTCTTCTTTATAGAGTCCAGCTTCTCAAACAATTTGCTCAGCATACAGATTGAATAGGTATGGAGAGAGAATAAAACCACGACAAACTGCCCTCTTAATTTTAAAACATGCAATATTCCTAAGTTGTGCCAGGAAACCTGGAGGACAACCAGCTGGCCAACTGACTGGAAGAGATCGGTATTTGCTCCAATTCCAAACAAAGGTGACCCAACAGAGTATGGAAATTATCGAACAATATCCTTGATACCACATACAAGAAAGATTCTGCTGAAAATTATCCAAAAACATTTGGAACAATATGTCAACAGAGAACTGCCAGACGCGCAGGCTGGATTTAGAAGAGATCATGGTACTAGGGATATTATAGCTAATGTAAGATGGCAGAAAGCAGAGAATACCAGAAGAATGTCTATCTGCGCTTCACTGACTTTGCAAAGGCTTTTGACTGTGTAGATCACAACAAGCTATGGCTGACTCTGAGAAGAATGGGAATCCCAAAACATTTGATTGTGCTAATGCAAAACCTATAATTGGACCAAGAGGCAGTTGTCAGAACAGAGCAGGGAGACACTGGATGGTAAAAAATAAAGAAAGGGGTCCTTCAGGGATGTACTTTGTCTCCACAACGTTTCAATCTGTATGTTGAACAGATCATCGGAGACTCTGGGATGTACGAGGAGGAATGTGGCTCCAGGATTGGTGGAAGAATCATCAACAACCTGCGTTATGCAGATGAAACACCCTGCTCACTGAAACTGAGGAGGACCTGAAGCACTTGCTGCAGAAGGTCAGGACTGCAGTCTTCAATATGGATTGAAGCTCAATATAAAGAAAACAAAGATTCTCACCACTGGGCCAATTGGCAGCATCAGTATGGATGGTGAAGAGATTGAGATAGTTAACAGTTTTTGTTTCCTTGATTCCACAGTCAACACTCTTGGTAACAGCAGCCAGGAAATCAGGAGACGAATTGCATTGGGAAAGTCAGCTGTGAGGTGTCTCTCAAGAGTATTGAAGTGCAACGACGTCAGGCTGAAGGCTAAGGTGTGCCTGATCCAGGCTATAGTCTTTGTAATTACATACTATACATCGGAGAGTAGGACAGTGAATAGGGATGATAGAAAGAGAATTGATGCCTTTGAGCTGTGGTGCTGGAGAAGAGTGTTGAATGTACCATGGACTGCTAGGAGAACAATCAGGTTTGTCCTAGAGAGGGTGAAGCCAGTATGTTCCCTGGGGTCAAGGATTCTGCAGCTTCGTCTGACATACTTTGGGAATGTTGCAAGGAGGGTCTGGTCCTTGGAAAGGGACATCATGTTTGGGAGATTGGAGGGATGACGCATGAGAGAAAAGACCTCAATGAGATGAATCGATTCTGTGAGTGGAGTGGTGGGAATGAATGTGTTTGAGACAGAGAGCTTGGCACAGGATAGAATGGCGTTTAGGGGTTTTGTGCATAGGGTTGCTACGAGTCGCAAATGACTCGATGGTAAGTAACAACAACAAAAAGTATTCCTTTGCTCTGTTTGCACATTCACCTCCTGGTCTAGGTGTAAGTTTCATATGAGCACAATTATGCACTCTGGTAGTCTCATTATTCCCAATATTAGCTATAATTTATGATAACCCACACAATCAAGAGCCTTTGCATAGTAAATAAAACATAAATAGACATTCTTTTGGTATTCTTTACTATCAATCAAGACCATTGACATCAGCGATTATATCTCTGGTGCCACGGCCTCTTCTAAATCCTTCTTGAACTTCTGGCAGTTCTCTATCTATGCGCTGTTGTGGCTATTTTTTTTCATGATCTTCAGAAGGATTTTGTTTCCTTGTTATATTAATGATATTGTTTTGGTAATTTCCACAGTCTGTTGGATGACCTTTTTTGTTAAATGGAACAAATATGGACCTGTTCCAATCTGTTGGCCTGACAACTGTTCTACAAATTTTCTGGCATAGGCTGGTGAGCAGATACAAGGATGGAAGTCAATTGATATCTCATCTATTCCTGGGACCTTATTTGTTGACAGTGCCTTCAGTGTAGCTTCCACTTCCTCATTCGTTACCATTGGCTTCTGCTCATAGAATACATGCTGAAAGTTTTCAATGTCTGTCAATTCTTTTTGGTACAGTAATTCTAGGTATTCTCTCCATCTTCTTTTGATGTTTTCTGGGTCATTCAATATATTGCTCATAGCATCTTTAAAAATTGAGACTTGATTCTTAAATTTGTTTTTAAGTTCTCCCAGCTTGATAGATGAAGAGCTATTTCTTCCCTTTTTATTCTCTCATGTTATCACTCTGTACATTTCATTACAAAACTGCTTTGACTTCTCGAGTTACCTTTTGAAATCTTCTGTTCAGCTCTTTTACTTCAGCTTGTTTTGCTTATTATGTTTGTTTGTTTGTTTGTCAATGTTTCAGTGCAATTTTTAAGTCTCTTCTGGCTTTCGTTTCTGTTGTTTTGTTTCTCCTCAGTCTTAAAATGATCTTGAAAATCAGATGAAATAGATTCAAGATCATATCTCAGTTCTAAGGGACTTGTGTTTTTCAACCTCAATTTGAATTTGCATATGTAATTGCAATTGTTTTCATTTTCTTTGTTCTCAATTTGAACTTACACAAGTAATTGATGGTCTGAACTACAGTCCAACCCTGGCCTATTTATGACTACCCATATTGGTTTACTTCAATGATTCCTTCCATAGATGTAGATTCCTGTGCAGTCCATCAGGTCAAGTCTATGTGTAAATTAATCATTGGTGACTTTTATAAAAGGTATTTGGAATGAATAAAAAAATCATTGAAAATACAAAATTTGATCATTCTAATACCAGCTTCACTTCTATCACTAAGTTCATATTTTCCAACTACTATTCTTTCATCACTGTTTACAATTTTTGCATCCCAGTCATCAATTGTCATTAACACATCTTGATTTCATGCTTAGTCAATTTTGGACTGCAAGATCCCTCTCCAGGATGAACCTGTTAATTTTCTTAGCAGTCCATGGTATGTATATTTAATTTTCTTCTCCAGAACCACAGCTCAAAAGCATCAATTGTCCTTGGTCATTGTCCAGCTCTCTGACGCAAAGCAAGTCACTACAAAGACCATAGTCTGTATTAGGCACACCTTAGTCTCCAGAGTGAAACCAATGCTCGTCAGTACTCTAGAAAGGTCCTTAATAGCAGACTTTCCCATCTCAATAATTCTTTTACTATCTGGCTACTGGTGCCAAGAGTGTTGACTGTGTAGCCAAGTAAACTAAAGCTGTTAACAGTCTCAATCTCTTCACCATCCATCCTGATGTTGTCAATTGGCCCAGTGGGGATAATCTTCATCTTCTTGATATTCAGCCTCAATTCATATTGAAGGCTTCAGTCTTTGATGTTCTGCAGCAAGCACTTCAGGTATATTATGTATATATGTATGTGTATAAATGTGTATATATATATGATGTGTATATGTGCCTATGTACACATATACACATACATATACATATATATTTATTTATGGCTATATATACATACACATATACATATATACATCTATGTATGGCTATATATACACACATACATATACATATATACATACATATATGTATATATGTATGGCTATATATACACACATACATATACATATATACATACATATATGTATATATGTATGGCTATATATTTGTATGGTTATATATACACACACATACATATATATACATGTATGCATACATATATATGTGTATGGCTATATATATCTATGTGCATATATATGTATGGAGATAGATGTACGTATGGCTATAGAGATAGATAGATAGATAGATAGATAGATAGATAGATAGATGATAGATAGATATAGAGAGAGAGCGTGAGAGAGAGATAGAGATGATAGAGCTAGAGCTAGAGCTAGATAGAGATATAGATGTAAGTACTCTTCTCCAACACCACCACTCAAAGGCATCAATTCTTCTTCTGTCACCCTTATTCATTGTTCAGCTCTCAGATTCATAGCGAGTGATTGAAGACAATGGCCTGATTCAGGCACACCTTAGTCTTTAAACTGACATTATTTCTCTTCAGTAATTTGGAGAGATCCCTGAGAGAAGACTTAGCCAAAGCAGTACTTCTTCTAATCTCCTCGCTGGTGATGATTGTTAATCCAAGGAAGATGAAATCATTGATAATTTCAATTCTTTCTCCATTTTTCATGATATTTTCTTGGTCCAGTGGTATGGATATTTGTCTTATTGCTGTTGAGATTCATATTAAAACTATATTCTTTCATCTTCTAGAGCAAACATTTGAAGTCCTCCTCATTTTCAACAAAGTATGTCTTTTGCATAACTCAGGTTGTTGATGAACTCCTTCCCTGTACTGATGATATTTCCTCCTTTTTTCCTAGTAAAAGCTAGCTCTTTGACTAACCTGGATCCTGTATCTAGAGTAGGACCTCCACTTCGATAAACTTGAACTAGTGGCTTGCTTTGTTAATTTACTATGGTTTCATCATTCTCCACAGATATCTCTCTTCTGAGGTTTGACCCATGGATACATGATTTTCCAGTTTTTGCATGTCTGCGATCCTTTCCTTGAGATAAATCACTCTATCCATGCATATATTTATAAGCTTCCCTGATTGTGATTCTCTGGACAACCAAGTCTAAGACAATGTATTTATTTAGCTTTTTAGTGTCTTAGATAAAAGCTTTTAGAAAACAAATAAGCACTGTTCAGCTTCTTTTATCTAGCACTCCATGTATAGACTCTCCTGAAGAGGAGCTCTATAATAGAATTACAAAGTAACCCAGCTTGGAATTATGAGTTTTAATTAGCCACATTTTACAATTTCTAAAGGTTTTTCTTTATGATGAGAACAAGTTTCATATGGTTTCCATTCTTCTATATAGAAAATAAAATCTAAAAAAAATGAGACTGCTTTTAAAATCATTGCTTATAACCTGATGACTGAACTTATTCTTTAAAGTGCCATTGTTCATTTACCATTCATTCAGTATTCTCCCTTTTGCTCAGAAAATAGGAAACTCCATTTCTGTGGTGAACAATAAGACTTTAGACAATTTAATGGCAAACCTTGGAAGTGCAGAGGGTAAGCAAAGGGAATATTTTTGTTCATATCAGGAAGTGGTACAGAAGTGGTAAATACGCTGTTTTATTTTTATTCTAAGTATTGTACTGTGGCCTACCTGCACCAAGTTTTAAATTGGGAAAAATCACAGAGAATTCTCTGAACAATAACTACTTTTCTCATTTTTTATGATTTTCTACTTCTATTAGATTGAGAGTAACAGCACTCCTAGATAGTTCAGATTGAACTAAGGTCAGTACTCCCTTTCCATTCTTAATTTTCTTACTGCTTCTCATCTTCCCATTCCCATCCTAGGCCAAGGACATTTACTGAAACTTCTTGACTCCCAAATAAATCAGTAGTGTATTGACTTATACTGTAAAGACGTACAAAAACAGGACCTAAGACCAACAAAATTAGAGCCCTAGAGCTAAGATCTGTGCTGCTCTATCATTCAGCTACATGTGATTTGAAACTGGTTCAAACAACGCATCAGCACTGCATCTATTTTTCCAAGAAAATTTAAAAAGTAATGTGTATATTCTAAAGAAAAAAGTGATATATTTTAGCAAAGTTAGATCAGTGATGCTGAGGGTCACTTTTGGCCTCCCAAAGAATAGCTGACAATGTCTAGATGTATTCTTCATTGTCACAATCTGGGTTGCCTATGACATCAAATGGGTCTTACGGTGGGACACTACAAAACTTCCAAAAACACATAGATTGGCCCCACACAACAGCAAAAACAACAAATAAATAGTGTCACTTTTGAGAACTCAGAATAAATATTCGTTTTAAAGCCTGCTTTTGGAGGAGCTAATGATAAAATTAAAGAAGTTAGGAAGACTGAGTACAGTATTTCGAATTTTATACTTTAAGTCAGGTATGAAGGATACCTAATCCAAAATCCCTGAATATTTCATTTGAATTGGACCATGATCACTGCTACTTCCTGGAGAGGAAGAACTTCACAGTGGTCAATGGAAGAGGGCATAGGGATAGGGGTAGGAGAGATGGAAGGTAGTTTGGTACAGTGCTCAACCTTGTCTTGGCTATAGAGTGGGGAATGACTCAGGACCAGTCACTCAACTCATCAGAGGGGTGATTCTCCAGGTCCCACTTGTAGGGTGGTAACACTGGAATTACTAAATCAATCGTATTCTTCTCTGTACTCTAATGATACTCAATGCTTATCTCTGTTAAAACTCTGTTCACATAATAAAACCAGAAACCAAACACATTGCCTGAAGTCAATCCAATATTATAACAACCCTTTAAACAAAGAAGAATCAATGTGTAGGATTTCCAAAGTTGTGCATCTTTATGTTTGCAGACTGCCACAACTTTCTCTCACACGATATCTGGTATGCTTTGACCACTAACTCTTCCATCAGCAAATGACTTCTTTAACCACTGCTCTACTCAAGGTCCTTTATTGCATTGTAATACATAGTATTTTGCTTATCTACCTAACACCAAAAGCCCTTTCCCAGTAAGTGACTCCAGCATACAGGTCTTATTTAAGTTTTCTTAAAATTGAGCACAGTTCTTGGAACATATTGGTTGCTCAATAAATTCTGATTTGATGAATGAATAAGAATTAGCATATAATTTGTGCTGTAAGATTCAGGTGATTTTAATTTGAATTTATAGTTCTACTGTCACTGATAACTCAGGTTTAGAGCTCCATTCATTCAGACTTTGCTTAAGGAATACAAACTAGGCCATATATTACACTCACTTTAGATTTTTATATCAGCGGACTACAGAGGACACAGGGGTCAAGTGGATAAGGCACATAGTACCTCCAGTCATGAAATACTAGTTGATGTACACACAGAGATCAGAATGCAGCCATCAAGAATTGTTCCCAGAGGGCTTCTTGGTATGCAATTATATAATAATTTTCTACTACATTCCCTGATACCATTTTAATTGAAAAATTATCTATAGGGAGAAAACACTTAGCAAATGGACACATTTTTTTGTCCCTTAAACGAAAGTCTGAGCATTGCCTTTAAAATTTGTCAAAATTAATAGACTTAAAGATACAGATAAAATTTTAAATCCTCAGATTTCTTAAAGTGACATTTAAGCTTTTTCTTTTCTGGCAACTTCACTCCCAAAAATAATCTTTCCAATTTTTCAAAAGATGGGCACGTACCTTGCTCACCCAGAATCTAATAATGATGCTCTATTGAAAGGATAAAATGTCACAGGGTATCAAGGAAAAGGAGAATTTGAAATATTCATCTTTTTACAACTGCCTTTATTCAAGACACCATAATCCTGTGATGGTCCTCCAGGCCTTCTCCTCGCTCTCATCAATTCTTACTGAAAGAATAGTGCTCAGAATTACGCATTTTTACCTCATTTGGGATCTCTGAGTACAGAGATATTATAGAATGAGGGGAAAACAATGTTTACATTTTGTCATTGACTCTTCTATCCATTGCTCTTGACAAAGACTGCATTGTTCCTGAGAGAGCTCTGTGACAGGAATGTAAAGACAGATTCCAAATGAAATATTGAAAATGCCAGGATCTTATTTCATCAAGGCAGAGAAAAGCTCATTCCCAAACTGATGCCTTATTATCTATCGCTCCAAGATTCGCAGTGATTAAGATGTGTACAACGTCAGCTGTGAAATGTCAATCTAGTGTAAAGCATTCCTCACAGCATTTTGACAATTCTCAGTAATGAGAAAATACCTCATGATTATTTGCATTTTCCCTTGTCTAGCACTGTTTCTCAGTTGCACACAAGCCATGATTTCATAAGAAGTGAGGGGAAATATACATTAACTCAAAACCATTCAGGAGACAGAAATAGAGCATGTGAAAGTTATTATTTTATATTCCTTTAGCCTTTTATAAAGATGACAGGAGGCATGCTCTTTACTGACTTTGCCCCCAAATTACTCAATAGTAGAAATCCATCTTTACTTTGTACTTCTGTACAAGACTACTGGGTGTTACAACCTCTTTTCTTTTTTGTTATTTTGCACATATCTAACACTTGTAATAGATTCAATTTATTCAACTATATATTCTGAATTCTACTGTAAATAAGTAAGTTTAAAAAATACTTGTTGTTATGCACTATCTAGCTGAAACTGACCCACAGCTGACCTAGTGGATTTTCAGTGGCAGTTTTAATCACACTGGAGGGGATTGCCTGTCTTTCTCCAGTGGAGCAGCTGGTGGATTTGAACTGTGTGCCTTTGAGATTATAGTGCAACTACTAACCACTAAGTCACCAGAGCTCCATAAATAAAGTACTTAGCAACAGTTATTCATGTATTTTAGCCCTATTGTTCTCAGTGTCTCTTTTATATACCCTCCACTGGGTTTCTGAATCTGGAAATCACATAGAAGAAGCTTGTCAACATTTCTCCTTTGGAGCCACTGGCAGATTCAAATAAGTAGAGAAGAGGGTTAGCAGTGAAACTTCTCCCAAATTATACCACCAATTCTATCTTTATCTATCAATTTCTTTCACCTCTTCTCCTATTATTTTTAATAAATGGATAAAATTACTCTCTTTAATACCTATTTTTCCACGTATATAGAACAAAATATTCCCAAATGCTGTCAAGGGCACATTACCCTGAACGTTAGCACAGCAGTGTCATTTAATTTTTATTATTTCTTGCCACTGAGCTGCTGCTATGTTATTCTAAATCACCTTTAAACTATTATCCTACTTTTCCCTTCAAACAATGCAATTTCAAATAAAGCAGAATTCAAACCAATTGTCATCTAATGAATTCTAATTCATGACAACCCCACGTGCTTCAGAGTAGGACTTGGATCCATTGAAACTATTGTTATATTTTGTTTTATCACTGTGAAAATACGCAATGCATCACATTTATCAATTTGACATATTCCCATACACGATTCAGTGAGCTGTTTTTAATTAGCTGTGTTATGCTGTGATCACAACAATACTTTGCTAAGTTTCTCATCCCCAAAAGAAAAACTACCTACTTCCTGAAAAATAACTGGCTCATTCCCTGTATCTTGCTCATGATAACCACTATTAAACTGTGATCTTTCTGTGCTTACATTTTCTATGTATTTATGTGGGTTACCGCATAATATTTTAGATAGAGTGGCTTAGTTCCAAGTATCACAGCCTTTAGAGTATATTTAATTAACAAACAAGTGGTGAACATTTATTATACATGAAAAATAGCATAAGGTCATTAAACTCAACCAAAGCTGAACTCACTTTCTCCAAGTCAATTTCAACTGATGGTGACCCTCTACTGGGTTTGTGAGGTCTTTTTTGAAAAGAGACGGTGCTATTTCCTCTTACAGATTAGCTGGTGAATTGAAACTGCTGACTTTTTTTAGCAGCTCTATATGTTATGCACTATGCCAGCAACCTTTCTTAAAAGATCAATAAAAACAAAAGAAAGAAAGATATAAATGGATGATAGCACAAATTCTGAAACTTACTCTAGAACATAGAGAAGTTAAACAGAAGGGATGGTGGAATAAGAGAGGAACAAAAGAGTTCAAAGTGTAGTGTAAGGGCAAAATAAAAATCATTATAATGAAAGTATAAATATCTGGAGTAAAGACATTTCGATGAAGAATGTACAGGCATTTCTTAAATTTAAAATATTTTTATTGTTGATTGTCATCGAGTCAAGCATGACTCATAGCGACCCCACGAACAAATGGCCACAACCATCTTCATCTATCAAAGTTCACAGAGTTTCCAGGAGCATGGAGAAATATTCCAAACTGCATTCATAGGAAGAAATGGAAAAATTAATATCACAGCTGATGTCAGATGGATCTTGACAGAAAGGAGAGAAAACAAAAAGATGATTACTTGTGCTTTATTTGCTATGGAAAAGCATTTAACAATGTGGATCATAACAAATTATGGTTAACATTGAAAATATATTAATCCAGAACACCTGTTTGTGCTCATGTGAAATATGTGTAGACCAAGAAGCAGTTATCTGGCCAAAACAAGGGAACATGAGAATACTGCATGATTTAAAATCAGAAAATGTGTCCATCAAGGTTGTATCCTTTCCCATATCTATTAAATATATATGTGGAGCAAATAAATTGAGAAGCTAGTCTGTGAAGAATATGGTATCGGGCTTTGAGGAACACTTATCCACAACCGATAATAGTCAAGAGATAATTTACAAATTTCCTTGGAAAAGCTATTGTTAATGACTTCTCCAGAGTGCTAAAGAGCAATGATGTCAGACTAGAGACTAAGAGGCATCTGATGCAGGCTGGGATTTTCTCAATTGCTTGCTATGCATCTGAGAGCTGGACAATCAATAAGGATAAAAGACAATGTCTTTGATTTGTGCTGCTGGAGAAGAATATTGAACATACTCTGGACTGCCACGAGAACAAATAAGTCTGTCCTAGAGAGGATGAAACTAGGTTGCTCCTTGGAGCAAGGATTTTGAAGATCTGTCTCATATTCTTTGGGCATATTGCTAGGAGTGACATCATGTTTGGAAGCGCAGAGTTCAGCACAGAAGAGGTAGACCATAAATGGAAAGGATTGACACAGTGACTACGGTAATGAAGTCAGGTGTGTCAGAGACAGTGAGATTGGCTCAACCCAGGGCAAAATTCAGAGCCATTGTTCATAGGACCTTTGAATCATAATCTGTTCAAAAGCACAACAGAACAACACTCACAACCTGAGTTAGGAAGATGACACAACCTTGACTGCAGAAAGGGAAGATGATTTGAAATACTTGCAGCAGAACATAGAAAATATAATCTTTAATATTTGTAACATCTCAGCACCAAGAAAACAAAAATCTTCACAACTTTAAAAATAAGCAACACCAGGATAGAGAAAAGACTAAAATTTTAGTAATTTAATTTAACTTTGATCCACAGTCGATGCTTGTGATAGTGTGATTTATTTAACAATAATAGCAGTAATAGTACACCAAATTCTGACATATAAGGCATTTGAAAAGTGACATGGAGGTATTGGTATCTAGATTCAAAATACTTTCATATGGAGAAAAAAGTTAATGATAAAAAGACAAACACCAATTATTGGAATTCTGTGCAACTGATTACTGATATGTTATACTTTTCTCTGTCTCTTGCCCGTCTGAAGAAATTTGAAAGTAACTTATACTATATAAATGGAGGAGTAAAATCTGAGAAACAAGAAAAAATCAATTTTCAAATATTTTTTAATTATCTTCATGATTTGAAAGATAGGAAATTTCGCATATATACCATTTCACAAGGTGACTATAGTTGTAGGAGCTGTGCTCCAGTGTCAAGTTAACTTGGGTAACTTCACCAAAACTTATTTTCTATTCTTAACATGATTCTGAGAGATTTATTGAGAGAAATAACACTCAGCTCATAAAGAGCTTATCTCAGTATTTGCCATACAGAAAACCTTCTGTAGTTTGATATACTACAAGAAGATGTAGGAATTGTGAAAAGATATTTAAGTTTAAGAGATAATTTGAATATATCCGTGCCTAAAATGAGTAAAATACTTAAGATAATTTTTTAAATAATTTCTTCTATTTCTACAACTGCAAAGTTGCATTGCTAAAGAGTTGGGAATTCTGCATATTGAGGATAAAATTAGATACAAATTGCTAGCTACTTAAGATAGGACTTTCTGCTTATTTTCTTTATACCTTTTTCAAATCAATTTTTGCTGCTCCAAATTCAAAGAATAAATGTTAAATGTTGCCTTAAAATAGGAATCAATTATGTCTAGTCTGGTGGCCTAGTGGCAAGAAGCTGCACTGCAGTCTCGAAGGCACACAGTTCAAGGCCAACTTGCTCCACTGGAGATGGGTGGGCAATCTCCTCCAGTGCGATTAACTGCCTCTGAAAACCCACTGAAGGGTCAGCTGTGGGTCGATTCCAACACCACAGTACACAGCAACAAATGATGTTTATGGAACTCTGGTAGTCTAGTGGTAAGGAGCTGTTCTGCAATCCTAAATGCACAAGGTTCTAATCCATCAACTGCGTTGCATGAAAAGGATGGACAGTCTCCTGTGTGATTTACCGCCTCTGAAAACCCACTGGAGAGTCATCTATGGAGAGTCATCTATGAGTCAGCTTGACTTGATAGAGTACAATAGCAACAACAAATACAAGTAGTTATTTCTATTATTCTCTTATCACTCAGCAATGTGGAAGATTTTTTTTTTTCTTTTTAATCATCCAGGACCCTAACTCCTATCTTGTGAAAGGAAACATCTCAGTATTAAAAACAGCACAACACAGCAAAACATATTGTATATAGAACCTGCTCACTCCTAAAATGAAGACATTATAACAGGGACAAGAATAACAATTTGCCAAGAGAATAAATTTTTTTCTCCCATGTAAGTAATGTCTACAGAGAATATGAACAAGAAAACAATACCTCAAACTGCTTGTCTGGGAGATATGTCTGTGTACATGTGGGTATGCATTATCAGGCAGCACATTTCTTATCATAATGGAAAATAAAATGGATCCATGGCTAATACCGATAAGTTAGCAGAGATAATGTTGAGCAGTAAACATCAATTTATCATTCCATTGCTGAGTAACAAAGAAAGTAACAAGAAGAGTTTAGAAACAGAATTATGTACATTATACATGAAAAATATAAAGTAAAACAGGATAAGTGGACAATTAAAAAGTAAAATAATTTGAGGTCAAATTTTCTCATTTGGAAATAAGACTGAATTAAAATAGATCATTTTATTAATCATTATCATTTCATTAAAGCCTGAAAATAGCAAACAAAAAAAAAGGCAATATTATATTGGATTAGGTAGTGTGTTGAAATCCTTAATAACTCTTATTGCTATTAAGTTGAAACTGACACATAGCTGACTGTCCAGTAGGTCTTCAGAAGTTTAAAATCACACAGGAGGAGATTATTCATTTTTATCCTACAAAAACTTTAATGTTGGGTGAAAATTCAAATTATTTAATAAGATTTTCCTAAGTAAACCTTTTCACCTCTTTTAATCACCAAATAAATAGATTTTATCTAGTATCACAAAGAAATTCTTTGTATTTCTTTTGAAATGTAAATATCTACAAAATATCAAAAACAATGTAAATTTTCTGGTTACTTTATGCCAATGGAAGCAAAAGATAAAATTAAAGGTACAGTAATTTTAAACTACTCTGTTCTGTTATCAAAGTAAAAATACAATTGCTTAAATAAAAGGCTATGTGGCATCATTCTTAGAAAGTTAGAGAAAGAAAGAGGACCCAAAATAAGATGGATTGACACAGTGACTGTACGAATATATCATGGACTGCTAAGAGCACAAACAAATTCATACAGGAGAGAAAGAAACCAGGCTGCTCCTTGGAGGAAAGGATTCTGAAGCTTTGTTTGACATACTTTGGATATGTTGCAAAGAAGGATCAGTCCTTGGAGAAGGACATCACGCTTGGGAGGGTAAAGGGACAGCACAAGAAAGGAAGACACTCAATGAGATATATTGATTCAGTGACTGGGGTAATAAGAGTAGGTGTATCAGAGACAATAAGATTGGCACAGGATAGAGCAAGGTTTAGGGCTGTTGTACATAGAGTCACTGTGAATTGCAGGTGACTCGATGGCACATAACAGCAACAACAACAACACTTCACAATGGACATACATTCTCATTAAAATGTTTTTATTCATGTTAAAGCAGTAAAACGTGTGAGTTCTGCAAGCAATTTTTAGTTATGACAAGAAAATAAAGACTAAACAGCACCAAGTAAGATTATATGATAATTATCAAAGCAAAACTCAAGAAAAAGATGAATAGGGTTCATTTGCTGAAACTGAGGAAGACCTGAGCGCTTGCTGCAGAAGGTCAAGGACGGCAGCCTCCAATAGGAATTGAAGCTCAACATCAAGAAAACAAAGATTCTCACCACTGAGTCAATTGGCAGCATCAGTGTGGATGATGAAGAGATTGAGATAGTTAACAGTTTTAGTTTGCTTGGCTCCACAATCAACACTCTTGGTAACAGCAGCCAGGAAATCAAGAGATGAATTGCATTGGGAAAGTCGGCTGTGAGTGACCTCTCAAGAGTAGTAAAGAGCAACGACATCAGACTGGAGACTAAAGTGCACCTGATCCGGGCTATAGTCTTCACAGTTACATGCTATGATAGGGTTGATAGAAAGAGAATTGATGCCTTTGAGCTGTGGTGCTGGAGAAGAGTGTTGAATATACCATGGACTGCTAGGAGAACAAACAGTTTTGTCCTGTAGAGGGTGAAGCCAGAATGCTCCTTGGAGTCAAGGATTCTGAAGCTTCATCTGACATACTTTGGGCATGTTGCAAGGAGGGGCTGATCCTTGGAGAGGGACATCATGTTTTGTAGAGTGGAGGGCAGTGAAGGAGAAGACCTTCAATGAGATGGATCGATTCTGTGACTGGAGCTGTGGGAATAAGTGCGTTTGAGATGCCTATTTTGGCACAGGATAGAAAGGCATTTAGAGCTCTTGTACATAGGGTCACTATGAGTCGCAAACGACTCGATGGCACATAACAAGAACAACAAATCTAAACTATTTATATGTTCCAGGTACCATTTGCCAGTCTTTTTTAATATCTCAAGTATTTTCCCCTTTCGATGTCCCAGATTTTTTTACTGTAAAAATGAAATAAAATTTAAAAAATCTCATGCATATAAGATGAGAAAAATCTAGACACACGATCAAGCTAACCTTAGTAACTAAATTGTATTTCAAGAACTTCCCTATTTACAGTATTATAAAAATTCCCCCATCTTTAAGAATTTTGATTTTTATTGTGATGAACGTTTGGTATAATAGTATGATATATAAAATTACTTTTTATTTACATAAAATTACTCTTTATTTGCACAAGAGGCTGAATAAATTTACTAGTTAACATTTTTTAGGTTATTAACCAATATTGTTCATTCCTATCTTATCTGAATGAGGATAGTCTCATGAGTACAGAGTTGAAGTGCTCCATAGTATTTTAAGACTAGGACCATTCAGAAATAGATCACTAGACCTGTCTTCTGAGGTGACTCTTGTCGTTGTCCTTACTGTTATGTGCTGTCCAGTCATTTCTGACTCATAGTGACCCTATGTACAACAGCTCTGAACCCTGCTCTATCTTAAGCCCATTTCTTTGTCTCTGAGACACTTACTCCATTACCCTAGTCACTGAGCCAATTCAATCCACCTCATCATGGGTCTTTCTCTCTTGTGCTGTCTCTCCACCCTCCCAAGCATGATTTCTCTCTAAGGACTGGTCCCTCTTGCAACATGTCCAAAGTATATCAGATGAAGGCTCAGTATCCTTGCCTCCAGGGATCAACCTGAGTTCACCCTCTCCAGGACAAACATTTGTTCTTGTAGCAGTCCATGGCATGCACAATACTCTTTGCCAGCACCACAACCCAAAGGCATCAGTTCTTCTTCTGTCATTCTAAGTCATTGTCTCTCTCTCTGATGCATAGCAAGTAATTGTGAAGACATGGCCTGGATCAGTATCAGGTGCAACTTAGTCTTTGGACTGACATCAATACTCGTCAGTACTCTGTAAAGCTCCCTGACAGCAGATTTCCCCAATGCAATATGTCTTTTGATTTCCTGGCTGTTAGAACCAAAAGCTTTGATTGTGGAGCCAAGCAAGCTGAAGTTGTTAACAATCTCTTCTGTCTAACATGACAGTGGTGAGAATCTTTGTTTTCTTGATATTGAGCTTCAATCCATATTGAAGGCTGCAGTCCTTGACCTTCTGCAGCAAATGCCTCAGGTCCTCCTCAGCTTTGGCAGGTAAGGTGGTGTCATCTGGATAATGCAGGTTCTTAATGAGTCTTCTGCCAGTACTGATGCCACATTCTTCTTCATAGAGTCCAGCATCCTGAGTGATCTGTTCCACATATAGACTGAAGAGGTTTGAAGGTAGGCTGCGTCCCTGACATACGACTTTGCTAATTTTGAACCATAAAGTCTTTCCTTGTTCTTTTCTGAGACTGAAACCTTGTCCAAGCATAACTTTTGAATAAACACAATGAAGCATTCTGGGATTCTCATTCTTCTCAGAGTTAGCCAGTTAATGTGATCCATACAGTGAATCTAGGTGATTTTAAACTGCCAATTTCTTATTGGGAATACCATTTATTTATTTATATATTTTATTTTTACCATGTCTTCCTCCCTCCCATCTCCCTCTCCAAGTTCGTTTTCTTTATATATTCATTGTTTCAAAATTAACTCCCTTCCTCTCCCTCCCTTGGTCCTCTTGGCAATGTTGTTGTTGTTAAATGCTGTCAAGTAAGATGACTCATAACAACCCTATGAGTGAAAAACCTGAACACTTGTATAACTTTTATCATTTCTCTAAGTTCATAGAGTTTCTGGAGGCAAACTATTCCAGATGATACTCCTCCTACCAAATCTGTTTTAATCTGGGAGCTCCACCAAACACTGTCCACCATTGATAACCATTATCACATCTGACACATCAGTGTCACAGTCTTTAGCATCACAGCAACCACGAGTTACCTCTGCACAGCAAACA
Source organism: Elephantulus edwardii (assembly GCF_000299155.1). Lineage (NCBI taxonomy): Eukaryota > Metazoa > Chordata > Mammalia > Macroscelidea > Macroscelididae > Elephantulus > Elephantulus edwardii. The sequence goes on from NW_006400154.1 coordinate 231,117, forward strand.
GACAGACCAGTGCTATATCACTTAGAAGAATGTTTGGCCACAAACAATTAGAACTAGGCCTGTGGGCTGCAGATTAAAATCACCCACTGTTGACTTGGAAGTGTAACTTTCTGTCCACTAGGTCAATGTGGCTCTCTCTATGACTCACAGCAATTCTACAAACAACAGATGTAACCCTTGCCCTATCCTACACCATCCTCACAATCTGAGACATTCGAGCCATTGTTACACTCACCGTATCAATCATGTTGAGAATCTTTTTTTCTCTGACCTTCCACTCCTCTCAGCATGATGTCATTTCCCAAAGACTGGAAACGTAACTGTGGTTAAGTGCTGTCAAGTCACAGATAATTCATAGCGACCCTTTGAATGAAAGACCTGAACACTTGTACAGCTTTCATCGTTTCTCTAAATTCATAGAGTTTATGGAGGCAAGCTATTTCAGAAGTGGATGCCACTCCTGCTTTCAAGCCTATTTTAATCTGAGAGCTCCACCAAACACTGTCCACCATGGGTAACTAGTATTGCATTTGACACTTCAGTGTCACAGTGTTTAGCATTGTTGTTATATTTAAATGCCTAATCTTATATTCCCTTTAAACAGGTCTTTCCTTCCTCTGTTCCAGTTCAATTTTCATTATCTAGCCAGTCTTATCCTATTCTCTTCCCAAACCCTCATCTCAGATCTGCTTTATAAAAGCTGTGCTATTTAGTATTCATCCTTTAGTTACTGCAATATTTCACTCACCATAATGTCCTGCAGGGTAATCCATGTTGCATGATGTTTTATGTGTACACTGTTTTTCAGTGCTGCATAGTATTTTGTTGTGTATACCGTTGTTTTTCTACCCATTTATTTCTTGATGGAAAATTCTTCATGACTTTCTTCTTTTATTTTTAATACTATTTTTGTTATGTAACATCTAGTGTGAAATGACCCATAAACGGATAGTCCAGTGGGTTTTCAGAGGCAGAAATTGCACTGGAGGAGATTATCTCTCTTTCTCCCACAGAGCTTCTAGTGTATTTGAACCATGTCCTTCACATTGGCAAAGCAGCTCTTTACTACTAGGTCATCAGAACTCTTCTTTGTTTTTAATAGTGGATAAAAATGTGTGTACTTTTAATTTGTTTCTTGTCTTTCCACTATGTGTCAAAATGACACTTTGAAAAATTAAAACATTAGTAAAAACCCTTGTAAATAAAGGAATTTTTGGTATTTTTTATGAAAAATAATTTTGAAAGATAAAATTATTTATAGAATGTCAAAATTTGTGTTAAATCCTAGAATCAGCTATTTTATAGGTGATGATTTATGTGAAGCTGTATTTTAAAATCTTATAATAAATATCTTAAAAAATATATAAATAATTAATGACAAGATAAACAGAGACAAACTAAGAGGTATTTTAGTACTTTTTAACACTATTATTCATAGTCTCTTCTGTCTTTTCTTCTGAAATACAGTTTAAATAATAACAACCATGTACAACCAGATACAGAAGAGTAAAGGATTTTTAAAAAATAGATAATGTTGTTGTTCTTGTTATGTGATGGCGAGTTGTTTGCAACTCATCGCCACCCTTTGTATGACAGCTCTCAAACTGTTCTATCCTGTGCCAATCTTACTGTGTTTGACACATCTACTATCATTACCCAAGTAACTGAATCAATCCATCTCATTGAGGGTTTTCCTCTCTTGTGCGGTCCTTCCGCCCTACATATCATTTCCTAAAATTAAAAGCACTATTAAAGAAATAAAAATGCTGGCAAGTTTTAATAAAGAAAATAAGCATAGATTTTAAAATAATAAAAAGAAGACAAGCAGTGATGATCTTGTCTTTCATACTAACTTAATTTTGTGAGTGATTTCTCTTTATGGAATTCAAATTGCTTTCCACAGTACTAAATATGGTGCTTACTCTACAAGGCTAAATCTTTTAGTTTGATTTACTTACACTAATATACATGTTTTAAAAATTCACTTCTCTTACCATGTTTCTCTATTTGGAATATTATACAACTTATTTGGTCTTTATTTATCCAAATTTTAATATATTAATATTTCTCTTTTCAAATTTTGTTTATTTCTGTTGAATTTCCTTTTATAATATTGTCTCATATGTTTTTCCATTGTTGCATATCTCCATTCCTCTCCCTCACCTAGTAAACCCAACAAATCATTGTTTATTCCAAATTGTTGTCAAACATACAATGCTTTATCATTTTGGACAGTTCTCCCCCTCATCTGTTCTACTGCAGTGTTCATTATCTATCTATTTACTCTTTTCCCATTCTCTCCCCAACCCCACCACTCCATCCATACTATTTTATCACAGTTGTGTTGTGTAGTATTTGTCCACTTGTGACAGAAATTTCACAAAACATAATGTCCTTCAAGCTCCTCATATTGTGTAATGTTTTACAAGCTCATTGTTTTTCAAAGCTGAGTAATATACCATTGTGTGAATGTACAATAGGTTTCTTCTACCCATTAGTCTTGGATGGACATTTGTGTTGCTTTCATTTCCTTGTTATTATTAATAATGCAGCAGTTAAACTGATTTAATTAATATACATCCTTATTGTTGCTGCTTGTTTCTGTTCAGATACCAACAAATGTGAGCAGTGGTGGGAGATTGGGTAGTAATCTAAGTGTAAAATGGTCATGTAGTAGAGTCACAACTTATTTGAGACACCCTCATAAAGAAGAGGAAGAGGAGAATCAATAGCCCAAGTTGATTTTTACCATACTTCCTCACTCCAGTGTTTTACTTATTCTGACATTAATCATATCTCCAGTAACACTTTATACTTCTATATTGTGGTTAGTAATTAGCTGAAATGGCCATATAAACCCCACACACAATATTTTTTATTGTGAAGCTTATTAGGGAAGCAAGGAGTTATTTTGCCAACTCAAAGGCACATGGCTCAAAACCACTAACTGTTCTGTGGAATAAAGATAGGCCGTCTCTTCCCATGTGATCAAGTTATCTTTGAAAACTCACTGGAGGATCAGCTATGAGTTGGTTCTGTGTCCCAGAAGTGTTGTTGTTATGTGCTATCAAGTCACCTATGACTCAGTAGGCCTTTGTACAATAGCTCTGAAGACTTCCCTATCTCAGACAGTTTCATTGACACTGATATATTTTCCCCTACTTCTAGGGAGCTCTGTTGGCCTAGTGGCAAGAAGCTGCCCTGAAATCCCAATGGCCACTAGTTACTCCACAGAAAAGGATGGGCAGTCTCCTATGGTGTGATTAAGTGCCTCTGAACACTCGCTGGAGGGTCAGCTATGGGTTGGTTCCTACTGTATGGTACACAATAACAACATCAATGTCAATTATTGTGTCAATACATCTCATCCAGGGTCTCCTTCTTCTGTACTATATGGGAATACTCAATTGAAATGAGGCACTCTATCTCTAATTCTGCACTGTTGTTTTGGGTTTTTTTGGTTGTTTTGTGAGTTTTTGTGAGTTTTTTGTTTGTTTTATTTAGCTATATGCATCAGAGAGCTGGACAATGGCTAGGAGTGATAGAAAGAGAACTGATGCCTTTGGGCTGTAGTGGTGGAAGAGAATACTGATTATACTATGGACTGCTAAGAGAACAAACAGATTCACCCTGGATAGAGGGAAATTAAGTTACTCCTTGAAGGCAAAAATTCTGAAGCTTTGTTTGACATACTTTGGACATGTTTCAAGAAGGGACTAGTCCTTGGAGAAGGACATCATGCTTGGGATTGTGGAGGGACAGCACAGGAGAAAAAGACCTTCAATGAGATGGATTGATTCAGTAACTAGAGTAATGAGGGTAGGTGTATTGGAGACAGTGAGATTGGCACAGGATATAGAAAATTTTGGGGCTGTTGTACATAGGGTCACTATGAATCCCAGGCAACTCAATTGCATATACCAACAACATTAAAAAAAATGTATGGGGACCAAGGGGTAAGAGTTGGGAGCAGAAGGGTGAGGCTGATTGGGATGAAATCACAAGGTTGCACAGTTTTGTGGGTAGAAGAAATGAGAAAGATCCTGCTGGGACCAGAAAAGACAGAGGATAATGCTGGCCATAGTCTAATGGTGATTATTATTATTATTTTTACAGAGAAATAGTCTTTTTGATTTGTGGATTTTCTATTTGAGAATAGGGGTGCAGACTCTTTGACTGCTTCATGCTGAACAGAGTCATTTGAGATGGAAAGCAAGGGGGCCCACTTTAACACTTTACTGATGGTCTTACTTTGAATCTGCATGCCTTCTTGTTCAGTTTAAAGATATTTTCATGATATTTTCTGTCCTCTGGATTGCAAGGTGTTTGTGTGGGTGAATCCAGTGGGAATGTCTGGCTGAACTTTGAGGTTCCATCCATCTTTGCTTTCTTAGCTAGCAGTTATATTTCTCCCCTGCCTCTGGAACCCAGGCTCAGGGTTCAGGCTCTGGATCGAGACTCAGTTTTCAGATTATGTATAGGAAAGGGAGCAAACCTAGAGAGAACAAGCATGTGAGCTTTAGAGGTGCTACAGGTATACTAGAGAAGGAGATGGAGGAAAATTGCTTAGATGAAGTTCTTCATACCCACCGGGCACCTCTTCCCAGGGTCTAGATGGCTTCTCCAGGGACCAGGTAGCTCTCCTCAGGGGCTGAACAACTCTTCATTCTCCCTCCAACTCCCCAAAGCTCTTCTGAGGTCTGGACCTTGTGCCCTACCAGGGACTGCAGCCAAGGACTACACTTCTGGCTCTAACACTGCCATCATGGTCCTCTTCCTCTCTGCCAAGTGGTCTAAAAATAGGTATTATTACTTTCCTCTTCCACAAATGCAGAAGGGGCTTCCACGGTGGTGAACAGACTCCTTCAAGGTTGAAAAAGTAATAAATGTCATGGAACAAGAACTCAACCCATGGTTGGCTGAAGGCAGGCGTGAAACAGCAACGTCTGTGCAATGCTCAGGTTGGCCGTCTTTCATCTTCCTCTGCAAGCAAAATCCTGCTGAAGATAATTTTCAAAATGGCCTCCCTAATTCTTCTTCATTGATAGTATTTTGGTCCTTTTGCACCCCTACTATCCACTGTACTCTGCCTTTGCATTAGCTTCTTTTAGGCCTAGCTGGATAGTAATAAGAGACCCAAACTTCATTTGTACATTCTCACTCATACAAGGATGCCGTTCTTATAACTATATTATCAAATATCCTAATCTTCTTGTCATGTCACAAACATCTTATCTGCTTAGTCCCACCCTATCATCACTCTTGCTTTCAGGAACCTTTTCATATAGCCAAAAAACAATGATGACAGTCTAGAGACTAAGTTGTGCCTGATCCAAGCCATGGTCTTCTCAATTGCTTGCTATGCATGTGACAGGGGGACTATGACTAAGGATGACAGAAGTAGAGTGTCTTTGAGTTGTGATGCTGGAAAGTGTATTGAACATACATGTCATGGACTACCAAGACGACTAACAGATCAGTCCTGAAGATGGTGAAACCAAGTTGCTCCTTGTAGGAAGAGATTTTGAAACTCCACTTTATACAGTTTGAGCATATTGTCAGGAGGGACCAGTCTTTGGAGAAGGATGCAATGTTTGGAAGGGTGTTAGCACAAGACAGGAAGATTTTGGATGAGATGAATTGACAGGGACTGTGATGATAGATACAGGTGTGTCAGAAATGGTGAAATTGACTTAGGATAGGGCAAGTTTCAGAACCATTGATCATAGGGTCTCTATAAGTTGTAGGTGACTCAATAGCTCGTAATAAGAACATCATCTTATCATTTGGAACAAGTTAAAGATCATGGTGAGAAATACCATATAAAAGCAATCTGTCTCTCACAATCATCTATAACTTGTTAATATCTAGTTTTATGATATCTTTTTTAAAATAACTTTTTAAGAGAAATAAAATCCCCATCCACCACGTTGCTGCTCTTGTTACATGGCATTGGGTCAGAACTGACTCACAGTTGACTCTCAATCAAGTTTTCAAAAATTGTAAATCACATGGGAGGAGATTAACCATCTGAGTAGCCAGTAGGTTCAAAGTAGACCAAAGCAGATTCAATGTAGCTTAATTTCTTATCCAGAAAGCCATCTGAGTTCCTTATACCCAAAGAGCTCCTGTCAATTTGTTTCACTGTGGTTGTTTCTGTGTTGCTCTGATCCTAAAATTCATGAGACAATAATTTAAAATACTATCAGCATCACCCATGGTGGACAGGTTTCAGCGGAGATTTTAGGCTAATAAAAACTAAGAAAACGACTTCACCATACACTTACAAAATAATGGGCTTTTGTAAACTCTATGAATAGCAGGGAAGCATTGTCTAATACAGCACTGAAAGATATCCCCTCAAGTTGGGAGACATTTAAAATATGAGACTGTGTTTCTTCCTCAAAGTCTATACAAGTAATGTGGATGGAGTAAAAATTTTACTTATAGAAGGACCTTCATTTGTTGATGTGGCAAGACTAAAAATGAGGAGAACTACCTGCAAATATCTATTTATAATTGGAACATGGGCTGCATGGAGTATGAATGCAGGAAAATTTAAAGTTCTCGAAAATGAGATGGAATGCATAAGGATTAATATAATTGACATAAGTTACCTGAAGTAAACTAATATTGGGTATTTTTATTCAATAATTTATCAACTATGTCAAGAACAGCTAACTGAAGAAGGATGTCATAGCATCAATAAAAGAAAGTTTTAAATCCTTATTGAAGTAAAAAGCTGTCAATGTTAATACTCAAACATATACAAGGAAGACTTGTCAATCTGACTACCCAAATAATAACTCTTTACCACTGGGTCACCAGAGCTCCTTACATACAAGGAAGATCTCTTAATATGACCATACAAATAAATGCACTAACCCCTAAAGCCAAAGATTAAGAAATTGAAGGATTTTTTATCAACTTCTTGAGTCTGAAATTATTCAAACATGCATTAACATTAAATAGCAATGGCAATGCAAAACTTAGAAACAAAAATGAGGATTAATAGTTGGAAAATGTGGCGTTGGAGACAGAAATAAGATTTTGTACAATGACGAATTTATAGCCAGTGATCAGCTGGCCCAGCGGACAGAGAGAGATGCTACCAAGCCAAAGGTAGGGGACTGTTAATCTGCGGCCCTCGGGCCTGTCTTTCTGTGTTTTTGTTCAGACATTCCTCTAGGTCATATAGCCCTGGTGTACAAGTTGCCGTACAGCAGTCACTTGTGGTTGCCCTGAGGCTGAACACTGTGACATGGATGTGTCAAATGTGTTAATGGTTGGCTACCCAATGCAGACAGAGAGTGGGGTGGAGCTCCCTGATTAAAAGAGGCTTGGAAGGAGGAGTGGCATCCACTTCCATAATAGCTTGCCTCCGGAAACCCTGTGAACCTGGAGAGAGGATGAGAGACACCCAAGTGTTGAGGACTCTCCTTCACAGGGTCACTATGAGTCTCCTGCGACTCGAGGGCACTTAACAACAACATATTATTTTTAGAAAGCTTATACAGCAATTATACACATGAACTGTGCCTGATGGCATGCACAGGAATAAAACTGACTACATCTTAGGAAAAGATGCTGGAAAAGTGCAATACTGGCAGTCAGAATAAGACCAGGGATACACTGAAACAGATCATCAATTGCTCACTTATAATTTCAAATTTAAGCTGAAGGCTGTTAAAACAAATCCACAAAGGCCCAAATATGACCTTGACTTAATTTAACGTGAATTTTAAAATCATCTTAAAAATAGATTTCATACATTGAATACTTAATAAGAATCTAATAGAAGGCAATAGGTTTAAGTTTTTGTTGAAATCAATGTTTTTTAGTATATTCGTAGATTGAGCTACCATTATCACTATTGACTCTAGAATATTTCTTCACCCCAAAGCTTAAGGCCGTGCCTTTTCCCCCTCTTTTCATAGTGGTAAAAATATTATTGAGAAAGGCATCCTATTTACAGATCTTTAAGTTTTATATTTTACTGACCCAAAATATCCAAGGAGAAATCTTACCAGTGATTATGCTTAACCAGATTTTGGAAATGTTAGGTCATAATTATTTCTATCAAAGGTTATTGCTTGCACTTTATTGATTCAATGACATATTTGTAATTGTCTAAACCATTCAGTCTTGCCCTTTCAGAGAAAAGAACAAAACATAAACATAATATTCAAAGAATCATATCCTATTCTAATGTTTTCATAACTTTTAGTTTATTTATGTAATAATTAATTGTTTAATTTTGCTTTATCTTCTGAGACACACAATGAAAATTATTTGAAAGGAAAATTAAAAACATATTTATTTTCATTTCTTTGTCCTTTCCTTCATTTGTTTTGCATAAACAATGCTTCACTTACTGATGCAAATCAATACAAACTGAGAAATTATGTCCCTGTGATAATTTTATTTCTATGTATAAAGAGAATACTAAGGACTAGAAAAACATTTACTTATAGTGCAGATGCCAGGAACACTATACATATAATTCATCCTTTTATCTAAAAAGTGGTTAATATTAAAATAACACAAAATACAATAGATTAATAGTTTCAGTACCATCAAGAGAGTTTACCAAGTACATTTCTTCACAAATATTTTCATATTTATAGCTACTTTATACTTATCTTAGTAATTAAATGTTTCAGATTAAGTCTTAATACAAATTTTCTTTCTTAATTCATCACTTTGCACTTAACATCTTCATACAATGTTGTCAAATTGACTTGCCAAAAGGCTATAGGAGAAAGCATTTGTGGGTTAAATTGAAATACTGGCATTATGAAACTATTTAATTCAATGTAGTAGCATCAGAAATACCACTAGTCACTTCAAAAGGAAAAGGCAGCAGCAGTATAAAATGTATGTCTGACAAGAGGAATAAAGAGAGGAAACAAGGCAAACGGAAGTTATTTCTCCATAAAGAGTGAGAAGAAAGTTGAGAGGACGAATTTAACTGCTTTGAGTTTCATCACAAAGAAACTTTCAGATAAAATTCTGCCTCAGAAACTGGCCTTAATTATTGAAATGTTTTAAAGGGCTGCAATGTCTCCACAAATTATCATAACCACATCTGCACATTTTGGGTAAAAAGTATCCAACCGCAAGCCAATGTTTTATAAAATATCTTGCCTTTCCTGACATTAGCGAATATAGTGCACTTTTCTCTAACAAATTCTGAAGTATTATAGTCATTGTGATTCTCCACATTTCATTTCTATTTACTCTTATGAAAATCTAAATTATTTACCTTTTTTGTGTTTGTTGTTAAGTATCCTTACAATGAGTTCTAAAGCATAGTAATACTCTGTGTATCTGAATAGAATACTGATGGATCTGTGCCATCTTTAAAGTCACTGTTATGATAGAACACATTGTTGCAGTCACTGTTACAATTCATCTCATTAATTACCTTTCTCTTTTTCACTGATCATCTACTTTACAGCATGATTTTAAATTAGGAAAAGTGTGTGTCAAAATTATACCCTTTTGTGCTTTACTGAATAAGGAGTTGTCCTGCCGAGTCCAAAGCAGACAATTGGAAATTGCTCCTCAGGAAAAAACATGGGTTATTTCCTCCTATATGATTAACAGCATTGAGGACTCTCTTTCATGGGGTTGCTTTGAGTCTCCTGTGACTTGACAACACTTAACAATGACAACAACATATGATTAACAGATCCTGAAAATCTATTGTATGTAGGGTCAGCAATTGGCCAATTTCAACTTAATGGCAATGAGATGATGATGGTGATGATTCAATCTGTAGGCAGAGCAAATAATTCCAGAAGCTTGACTATATTAGAAGAATTGGGTTTCAGGCTTGGTTGGGCAATTTATCAACAACTTATATTATGTAGACGGCACAAGCTTGCTTGCTGAAAATAAAGAAAACACAAGTACTTATAGAAGAAGATCACAGGCTACAGCTTTTAATATGGCTTTCATTTCAACATTAAGAAAACGAAAATCGTCACCATTGAAACAATGGATAACATGATGATGTTGTTGTTGTTGTTTAGTGTCGTTAAGTTGTAGGGGACTCATAGAGACCCTTTGAACGAAAGTCCCTGACACTTGTGAACGAAAGTCCCTGACACTTGTGTACGTGACTTTCATCCTTTCTCCAGGTTCATAGGGTTTCCGGGGGCAAGCTATTTACAGAAGTGGATGCTACCCCTGCTTCCAAGTTTGTTTTTTGTTTGTTTTTTTAAATTTTCTTTTACTAATTTTAATGAACATTTACAGGTGTTTTGGATTTCCATTCATTCATTGTCACACTTATTTCTCTACACCCCCCCCCCCATTTAAAAAGCGCTATATGGTAGGGTATTATGATTATCACAGGAATCCAGAATTAAGGTTGTATAGTGGAGTGCATTCAGGGCGAGGGGGGGTGGGGATGCGGGC
>NW_006400154.1:241641-247522 GCF_000299155.1 Elephantulus edwardii
AAGGCAATATATGGTTGGGTATTATGATTATCACAGGAATCCAGAATTAAGGTTGTATAGTGGAGTGCATTCAGGGCGAGGGGGGGTGGGGATGCGGGCGGGGGGGGGATTGTATACCAACGAATAAGTTTATCTTTTGCTTTTTCAAGCTTGTTTTAATCTGGGAGCGCCACCAAGCACTGTCCGCCATGGGTAACTATTAACGCATTTGACACATCAGTGTCATAGTGTTCAGCTTTTCAGCAACCGTAAGTTACCTCTGTACGGCAAGTGGACACACCAAGTCTATACTACCTAGAAGAAAGTTTGAACAAAAACAATGAAAACCAGGCCTAAGGGCCAAGGATTAGAAACCACCCACCTTTGGCTTGGTAGTATCACACTCTCTCCTCTAGGCCAACTGATCTCTCTGTCTGTTGGTGTTATTGTTGTTAAGTGCCTTACCCTGTAGGCGTGGCCTGACCCTTCTGTATTTTACCATTCCGGCACCCCCAAATGTTGGCAACTTCTGGACCAGAGACCCCCAGTTCATCTGGCAAGTCTGCTCAGCTGACACCCACTGTGGCAAAAAAGAAAGTCACATGGGGAAAAGATTGAAGATATCAACAATTTGATTTTACGTGGATCCATGATCAACAATCAAGAAATAAAAAAGTCATGCTGCATCAGGAAAATCTGCTGTCAAGGGCCTTTAAAAGTACAAAAGACTTTAAAAGGATATCAATTAAAAGGCTAACATGTTTCTGATCCAAGCCATAGTATTTATTTCTATTTTTACTGATTTTCATAATAATACCTTAACAATATGTTCCATTCATATACATTGTGTTTTAGACAATATTTCATTTACATTGTGTTTCACATAATCATTCATATTCAATCTATTTTACATTTTTATACTAGTTTATTTATGAAATTCAAATATATTGTTTATCACTCTAGATCCCCCCATTTCCCTGACCCCCAACACTTCAAATTGTGTAACCCCATGATTAATCAATCCTCCTTCCTCAGAATTTCTTCACCCCTCTATTTTCACCCTCTTCTCCCCTTGGATGCACATACTCATTGTACAATAATGGTTTTATACAGTATTTGTCTTTATGGGACTGAGTCAGTTCACTCAGCATATTGCTTTCTAGTCCCTCCCAAGTTAGATAGTAATTTGCAAAATCATTGCTTCTGCTTGCTGCATAGGATTCCATTGTGTGATTGTGCCATAATTTTTCAATACATCAGATTGCAGTTGAACATCTGGGATGTTCTCATGTTCTTGAAATGGTGAATAATACTGCTAGGAATATTCGTGTACAAGTCTCTGTTTGAACCTCAGTTCTCATTTTCTCATGTTATATTCCAAGCAGTGGAATAGCTGGGTCATAAGGAATTTCTCAATTCAGCTTTTTAAGGAAGCACCAAACTTCCTTCCAAAATGGTTGCACCATTGTATAATAGCACCAACAATGTATAAGAGTTCCTATATTGCCACATCCTCTCCAACATTTATTGTTTGCTGCCGTGTTAAACTTTGTCACTGCTAATGAAATGAGATGGTATCTCATTGTGGTTTTGATTTGCAACTCTCTTATTTTCAGTGATTTTGAGCATGTTTAGTTTTTACTTTTGCATTTAAAATACAAAAGAAGAAGAGATGTCTTTGAATAGTAGTGCTAACGAAGAAGTATGGACTGTACAATGGACTGCCAGAAAAACGAATAAATCTGTCCTAGAGAAAATGTACCAAGGTCTTCCTTAAGGGCAAGAATGATGCAACTTCATCTTGCCTACTTTGGATACATAATCAGGAGAAGACAGTCTTTGGAAAAAGATGTGCTGAAAAAGGTAGGGTGTCATCAAGAGATAGAATAACCTTTAATGAGATGAATTCACAGAACAGTCCTAACAATAGGGTTAGTTGAGTATATGGCAGATCATAAGGATAATGAGGCTAGGGCAAAATTTGTTTGATCTGTAGTTCATAGTGTCATCATGAGTTTTATTTTATACGATGACAAATAGCAGCAACAACAACTTCTTTATCTAGCATAATATCTTTCCCCAATGACTACCCCTTCTGGCAACGTGCCAAAAGTCAGTCCTTGCTTCTAGGGAGCATCCAAAGCTGCCCTTCCTCCAAGACCAATTTGTTTGTCCCTTTGGAAGCTCACAGCATATTCAATATTCTTTGCAACACGAAAATTTACAGCCATAACTTCCATCCAATTTTTACATGTATGAGGCAATTGGGAACACCACAGTTAGAGTAGGGTGTACCTTAGTCTTTACGCTGACATTCTTGCTGTTTATACATCAAAGATTTTCTTGACAACAGCCTTGTTTATGCAATCAGTGTATGATTTGAGTTCTCCTCTGAATCACTTCACCCTTTTACTTTTTTCTTAACTTTCCCTCCATTAGTTCTGGCTTGTACCTCATCAGTTATAGTTTATCTTGTCCTTCAATCTTGATGAGTAGATAATAGTTTGTAAAATATTGAATACATAATAAAAGGGTTGTTGCCACTTTTATGCACTGCTAAATCGTACCATACTCATAACTGGGAAATGACTAAGGATGACAGAAGAATCCATGTCTTTGAGTTGTGATGCTGGAGAAGACACCTGGTTTCTCACTCTCCAAGAAAACAAATAGGTCTTTCTTGGAGAAAGTGATATCAAGTTTCTCCTTGGAGCTAGAATTTTAAAGCTCCCTCTCACATGTTTTGGGCACGTAGCCAGTAGGGGACTGATTCTTGTAGAAGGACATGATGCTTGAAGGGTGGAGGAACAGCACAGGAGAGGAAGACTCTGGATGAAATGGTTTGATATGGTAACTGGGGCAATAGTGGTAGGTTTATCAGTGTCATTGAGACTAACTCAGGAGAGGGAAGGCTTCAGAGCTCTTGTACATAGAGTTGCTATGACTTACAGGTGACTCAATGGCACATAATAACAACAACATAGCTGAACTTGCAATTGATTTTCAGAGGCATTAACTTACACCGGAGGAAAGTGTTCATCTTTTTCTCATGGAGCAGCTGGTGGATCCAAAACATTTTCCTTTAGAGTGGCAATGCAATTCCATGCCACTAAGCCCCCAGCACTAGGCAGAGGTGGGTGGAATACCCTTTATTTTTGCCATTGCTTGCCACCGATAAGCCCAGGTGCTCTCAGCAAGGAGTCAGAAGATTGAAGCTTCTGAGTGTAGATGGCAGAGACGAGTGTAAGATCATTCCCTTTGCTGCTGCTTACAGGACAACAACAACAACAGAATGTGGAAACTAACCATATCATTAATATCACGTGGGAGCAAAAAACTGCTGAAGATCATTTTAAAAAGGCTAGAACAGTACATAGATAGAGAACTTCCAGACAAGAAGTTCAAACTGGATTTAGAAAAGGGAGTGGCACCAGGAATATCATTGTCAGACAGATCCTGGCTACAAACAGGGAATACCACAAGAACGTCTATTTGTGCTTTATTGACTATAATAAGACATTTGATTATATGGATCATAACAAACTATAGGTAATATTGAGAAGAATGATTATCCTAGAACACTTAATTTTATTCATTTAAAAAGTACTCCTAGAACAAGCAGCTGTTGTGCACACAGAGCAAGGGAAGAAAACTTCATGGTTTAAAACTGAGAAAGATATGCCTTAGGGTTGTATTCTTTCACAATACTTATTCAATCAATGTATGCTGAAGAAATTATTCAAGAAGCTGTAATCTATGAAGAGGAATGTGGCTCAGGATTTGACAAAAATTCATGCATAGCCTTTATTATGAAGTTGATACAAGCTTGCTTGCTGAAAGAGAACTTGAAACACTGCAGCCTTAAATATGGATTGCATCTCAATGTCAGGAAAATAAACATTCTCACAACTAAACTGATGAACGATATTATAATAGATTGAGAAAATATTGAAACTGTCAATGACTATCACAATCGCTACACCTGGTACCAGCAGTCAAGAAATTAGGAAATATATTGCACTGAGAAAGTCTGTAGTCAGGGACCTCTCCAAGTTACTGAGGAGCAACGACGTTAGTTTGAGGAATAAAGTGTGCTTTATTCAGACCATGTCATTTCAAATACTTTCTTGGTTCCTAAGAACTGGCCAATGAATAAGGAGGACAGAATAAAAATTGATGCTTTTGAACTGTAGTATTGGAGAAAAAGATTGGATATCCCATGAACTGCCAAAAGAACAAACAGGTATGTCTTGGAAAAGTTCAGTCAGAAGTTCAGCTCATTGGGAAGATGAAACTTTGTCTTGAATACTTGGGCGTGTTACTAGAAAGGGCTATTCATTGGAGAAGAACATTAGGTCTAGAAATTTGGGGGGATGATGACAGAGAGGAAGACCCTCAGTCAGGTGGATTGACACAGTGACAATGGGCTCAAGTTTGCCAGATATTGTCAGGTTGCCACTAGAGAGGACAAGGTTCAGATACATTGTTCATAGAGTTGCTATGAGTTGTACTCAACTCAATAGCACTTAAAAACAACCACATCAAAGCCACCAGGACTCCTCTCTTAATGAGTTGTTGCTGTTGAGAACTATCTAGTTGGAACCTATTTATAGCTTAACCTCCAGGACATTGTCACAGTCAGTAATAGTATGTTCTTGTTGAGTACCTAGCGAATTCAAATACACAGACTTATGAGCTGACAGTGTATTCCCTACCACACAGGTTAACTTTATTCATAAAGTGAATAATTTTTGCATTTTTATTTAACCTAGGTGTACATATGCAGAAATCATTTCACCAATTACATTTGTTCATACGTATTCCTTTTACTGTTTTTCTTTCTCTCAGTGTATCTCTTTCTCTCTTATTCTTCTCTAGTCTTCTCTTACTCTTTGTAATAGATTTATTTTTTAACTCTGTTAAGATGCTGGTAATATATAGGGAACTCTGGTATTCTATTGATAAGGAGCTGTGTTGCCAAGCCAAAAGCACACAGTTCAAATCCACCAGCTGCTCCCCTGGAGAAAGATGGGCAATCTTCTGTGCAATATACTGCCTCCAAAAACCCTTAAGAGGGTCAGCTTTGGGTCAAATCCAATCTGATAGTACATAACACAGTAATTTTAATATACCCACAATAAAATGTTTCTGTTTCCATTATAGAAAATACCAAATACTTTGTCTTTTATTGTCACACGCATAATTATAGCTTCAAGCAAAATAAAACTCCACTCTAGTGTCAAATTGTGCCAACATAATATGTACATTAGATTAACCACAAGGAGGCTTATGTTCCAGAGTTTGATTGCTTGAGTATCTTAATAACTTTATTCTTTTCCTATCTGTTTCCAAATTAACATATGATTTAGATCTTGCTGGAGTTAATCCTAGACTGTACTAAATCATGTACTCTAGCAATAATGTTTGATTTGGTGAGAGGCAGGAGGAAATGAAAGTGCATATTTGGATGATACACACCGCCCATTTCTGAGGACTACATTCTAGTCCAGTCACTACAGAGGCAAAATTAATGTTCCAACTATAAGCATGCGTGTTATAGTCTTAATACAAGGAAATTTCCATTATCATCCTTCTTCCTTGAGGAATATAATAACTGGCTGCATAAAACATCTTCTTTTCATTCTGACAAGGTGAAAGAAATAGTACTCCACATGATGATCTCTTTCCCTTTTCTTTAGCTGTTCATTACTTAATTTTTGCACTGATACTAAAGAAATACTAAGTGATTTCAGTTTCATCTTTCTCCTTTGGAGTCATGATGAATAATCATAAGAATAAGCCAATACGTTTTAAAAATCCAAAGGATAATAATTCCATTGCATTCATTTTTCTCAAAACAGTTGTCCCCTAGAAAACATACATCAGTTTTGAAATTGTGAAA
>NW_006400154.1:249063-251408 GCF_000299155.1 Elephantulus edwardii
CTACTGGAGAAGTTTTTGGATGTGCATAGGGATTTGAGTCTTAGAAGGTCCCATTCATCTATGTTATCTTCTCCTGGTTGTAGCTTTTCCAGGAATGTTTATAAAATATCATGATGCCTCTTAGATCAATATACTTGGAAACTACATTTCTTCCTGAAGCAGAAAGAAATATAATTTATTTCACAAAAGACTAAGGACAAGAAAATAATAGTAATTCCATAGCAGTAAAAAGAAGTAAAATTATTGCACTGAATGTGACACAAGTATATGCATATATGTTAATATTTAGCCTGGAAAAATACATTAGTATTCATGTGCATTAAAAATAAGATGAAAGTTCATTGTCCTACTTTCTTTTTTTTTAATATTGTTAAATTGTTGTTGTTGTTGTTGTTGTTAGGTACCGTGGAGTCAAGTACAACTCATAGCAAGCCTATGAACAAAAGATCTGAACCCGTTTTATCTTGCACCATCCTCACACTTTCAGACATACAAGAGCCCATTGTGGCACTCACCATTTCAAAGCACCCAGTGGAGGGATTTTGCTCTCCTTCACTGACCCTCCACACTTCCCAGCATCATGTACCTCTCCAAGGAACAGCCCCTCCTAACACCATGCCCAAATTATTTGAAGCGAAGCCTCATCATTCTTACCTCCAAAGAGCACTCTGTCTGAACCCTCTCTAAGACATATCTGTTTGTTCTCTTGGATGTTTATGAGATGTTCGTTTGGTACTCTTCTCCAACACCACAGCTCAAAGACATCAATTCTTTTTCTATCATCCTTATTCATTGCCCAGCTCTCAGACACATAGAAAATTATGTCATATGGCCTGAATCAGATGCACGATAGTTCTCAAAACTGACATTATTGCTCCTCAATAATTTGGAGAGTTCCCCAACTGCAGATTTTCCTAATACAACTTTCCAATTATTTTCTGACTGCTAGTATCAAGGGTCTTAATTGTGGATCAAGGTGTACATTGACTCTTTCTCGAATCATTCATCTTCTCCCTCTGCCCACCAAACTTTAATATGCTAGTGATTTCCCCCCCTTCCTGCCCCCAAGCCCTTCCTTTTTGGGACTTTTATCCATATCTTACTAGTTATTCTTCTATTTTTACAATTATGATGTTACATGAAATCTGTCATTAATGAGCCTGTTTGTTAACTCAGAAAAATGTTCTGTGGAATTTCCCATGTTTTATAGCATTTTATTAATTTATTACTCCTGAGTGCTTCACAGTATTATGTGAGTATATCTTAATGTCTCAACCAATTCATTCAATTGCTGATGGATATTTGAACTGTTTTAATTTTCTTGCTATTATGAATACCACTGCTATCAACATAGGTATACAAATCTCTGTTCATATTGTAGCTCAATTTTCCTTGAGGTAAACTCCTAACAGTGCAATAGTTGGTTCATAGGGGATTTCTATATTCTGCTTTCTGAGGAAACACAAAACTGCCTTCCAGAGTGGTGGTGGTTATTGTTGTTGTTATGTGCCATCGAGTCATATACAACTCATAGCCACCCTATGTACAGTAGTTCTGAACCTCACCCTTTCATGAGTCAGTCTATCTCACACACACCTATCTCCATTACTCCCATTACTATGTCAATCCCAGTTTTCCATGGTCGTCTTCTCCTGCACTGTCCCTCATGCTTTTAAGAATGATGTCCTTCTGAAAGGACCATCCCTCCTGGCCATGTGCCCAAAGTATGTGTGATGGAGCTTCAAAATCTTTGCCTCCTAAGAGAAACTAGGTTTTATATCTTCAGGACAGACCTGCTGGTTCTCTTGGTAGTCATCTTCTGTAATCCCTAGTCATTGTCTAGCTTTCTGATGCATAGCAAGTATTGTGACGACCACAGCCTGAATCAGAAGCATCTTAGTTTCCAGACTGATATCATTCTCTTTGCCAGGAGAAGTTCCTAACAGCAGATTAGACCCAATGCAATTAACCTTTTGATTTCCTGACTGCTGGTTCCAAGAGTGTTAATTGTGGAGCAGAGCAAACTGAAATGGTTAACAGCCTCAACCTCTTCTCCATCTATCAAGGTGCTGCCAATTGTCCCAGTAGTCAGAATGTTTGTCAATGCTGTATGATGTTGAGCAGACTACAACTTATAGCAATCCTATGAACAACAGACATGAACCCCAAAAGCTGACTTTGCTGGTTCAATTCGTCTTTTGCTTTCCTGGCTGCTGGTACCTGGTACCAAAAGCGTCAATTCTGGAGCCAATTAAACTAAAGCTGTTAACAATTTCAATCTCTTCATCATCTACCATGATGCTGCTAGTTGGCCCAGTGATGAGAATTTTGTTTTCTTGATGTTG
>NW_006400154.1:252353-254133 GCF_000299155.1 Elephantulus edwardii
TGGAGAGGTCCCTAATAGCAGACTTTCCCATCGCAATACAGTTTTTGATTTCCTGGCTTCTGGTACCAAGAGTGTTGACCGTGGAGCCAAGCAAACTAAAGTTGTTAATCTCAATCTCTCCACCATCAATCCTGATGCTGCCAATTGGTCCAGTGGTGAGAATCTTTGTCTTCTTGACGTTGAGCCTCAGTCCATACTGAAGGGTGCAGTCCTTGACCTTCTGCAGCAAGCATTTCAGGTCCTCCTCAGTTTCAGCGAGCAGGGTTGTGTCATCTGCATAACACAGATTGTTAATAGACCTTCCACCAATCCTGATGCCACTTTTCTCATCATTGAGCCCAGTCTCTTGAATAATCTGTTCTGCGTACAGTTTTTGAAAAGGTATGGAGATAGGACACATCACTGGCATACACCCTTCCCAATATTGAACCATGTAGTATTTCCCTGCTCTGTTCTGAGGACTGCCTCTTGGTCCAAGTATAGGTTTTGCATTAGCATGATCAAGTGTTCTGGGATTTCCATTCTTCTCAGAGTCAGCCACAGTTTGTTAAGATCCACACAGTCAAATGCCTTTGCATAGTCAATGAAACACAGACATACATGCCTCTGATATTCCCTGTTTTCAGCTAAAATTCATCTAACATCAGCTACAGTATCCCTAGTACTATGACCCCTTCTAAACCCAGTCTGAACTTCTGGCAGTTTTCTGCTGATGTGCTGTTCCAGTCGTTTTTGGATAATCTCCAGTAAAATCTTGCTTGCATGTGAAATCAATGATATTGCTCTATCATTTCCACATCCTGTTGGGTCACCCTTCTTTGGAATGGGAACAAATATAGATCTCTTCCAATCAGTTGGCCAAGTGGTTGTTTTCCAGATTTCTTGGCACAATTTGTTGAGCACATCCAGGGCAGCATCTGTTAGCTGAAATACGTCAATTAGTATACCATCTATTCCTGGGCTTTACTTTTTGCTAATTCCTTTAAAGCAGCTTGAACTTCTTCCTTCATCACCATAGGTTCTTGCTCATATGTTATTTCATGAAATTCTTCTGTGTTTGCCAATTCCTTTAGATACAGTGATTCAGTATATTCTTTCCATCTTCTTTTAATCTTCCTGGATCATTTAATATTTTTCCTAAAGCATCCTTGATTATAGCAACTCGAGGTTTGAATTTGTTCTTCTGTTCCTTGAGCTTAAGAAATGCTGAACAAGTTTGGCCCTTTTTATTTTCTGACTCCAGCTCCTTGCATATTTCATTGTAATATTTTTCTTTGTCATCCAGTGCTGCCTTTTGGAATCTTCTGTTCAAAAGCCACATGCAGAACCAGGGGCCAGCCAATAGAGAAGTGACTCAGGGGAAAGTTTTACCATGCCTATAGGTACAAAAGCCCCAAGATGGCTTGAAAAAATATAATCTATACACTAGTTCTACAGGACACATCACCCTCCCTTTGGAGACATTACCACTAAACTTATGAGATTCTGATCACAGCATAAGAAATTGTCAGCAGTTGATGTGTTTAGAATCACAGAAGCCAAGAAAGCTTCAGATATAAGCTGTCAGATCAAGGGTTGGACAATGGAAGATAAATGCTGAAGGGATTCAGTAGAAGTGAAGGGGTATCCTGGTGGAGGGGGGAGCTGGGAAATAAGTGGGTCAAGACACTGGGCCAAAACTGGCAGCAATAGCTGCCCCAATAATTTTGGCCATTCTCTGGTCTTTTCTCTTCCCTCTAGATTCCAGTTGTTAAAAGAGGGAGAAATTGAAACAAATATA
>NW_006400154.1:256377-275776 GCF_000299155.1 Elephantulus edwardii
AGAGAAGCCAAAGCACAAGGAAGAATTCAAGATCCATCTAACATTAGCTATAATATATTTAGTACCACCGCCTCTTCTAAACGCAGCCTGCATTTGTAACAGGTCTCTGTTAATGTACTGTTCCAGTGATTTTTGGATAATTTTTAGCAGCATCTTGCTTTCATGTGACCAAGTTGCTCCTTGGTTGCCCTCACATACTTTGAGCATGTTGTCAAGAGGGACTAGATATTGAAGAAGACCATGATGCTTGGAAAGGTAGAAGGCCAACACATGACAGGAAGACCCTGGATGAGATGAATTGACAAAGTACTGTGACTATGAGATCAGATGTGTATGAGATTGTGAAGTTGACTCAGGATAGGGCAAGGCTCTGAGCTATTATTATGAATCATAAATGACTCTATGGTACATAGCAAAAATAATGGAGAATAAAATTGTTCTGAATCAGAAATTCAGAAGAAACAAGAATCTAGTTGAAAAGCCTGAGTAGTCTATAGACTGTAGATTCCAAATGCTGAAAACTATATAGCAAAAAAACAAAGTCAAAACCAGACATCTGATTGATCATTTCAGTAATCTCACATGTACAACAGTATGCCATGCTTCCTACTCCACCAACCATTCCTAGATAACGTGATCAGTATTTGACTTCTTCAAAGTGAAAAATTTAAATGAAGTATAGTAAAGTAGACTTTTATAGTTTTGCGACTTTTTCCCTCTTTCAAGATAATAGAGAACCTGTCACGGCATAAAATCTGCAAATAAAAAGTGTCATGAAGATGAAAAGGAACCTCACAATAATTGATTTGCTGATTTCATCCACTTCACTGTGAGTAGCAAAGCTGTTTTTCAAGTAAATTAACTTTAACTTCCAAACTACAAGGAACATAGATCAATTGTGTATCACAAAAATGGAAAGCATCAGTTAATGTGGTAAGATGCTACTTTTTTTAAATTGAATAAAAATTTAAAATGAATATGTCAGTTTCATGATTGAGCTCTGTCATCATCACCAACAAGAAAATCTTGCCAATTACTAATCTAATCTTTCATTGATCAATTTTAATTTGGCTTAAATATTTCCCCCATCTTATTTTATAGTACTCTACCATTAGAATTACTATGATATTACTGTGAAATCTTTTAGGAATTTTCACGTAGTTTCACAGATGCAGCTTTTGAATGTTCTGATAGGATGTTCTTTCCCATACTTTTCTATTGTTGTTGTGATGTTGTCATGTGCCATTGAGTTGGAACCAAACCATAACTGACCCATAACTGATCCTCTAGTGGGTGTTCAGAGGCAGTAAATTGCACAAGAGAAGACTTTCAATTCTTCTCCCATGGAATAGTTTGTGGATTTAAGGAATTTTAATTGTCAGTAAAAAATTATATTCGCACATCTGAATTCTGAACACTTTCTCGTTCCATATTACGTTCCCAAGAACAATCTCCTAATCACGACTGCATAGAATTCCTCACTAAACTGTCAGTACATATGTGATTGTTGTTATGTGGCGTTAAGTTGCCTGTGACTCACAGTGACCCTGTGTACAACAGTCCTATATCCTGCTCTATCCTGTGACAATCTTACTGTATCTGACACACCTACCCCTATTACCCCAGTCACTGAATCAATCCATTTCATTGAGGGTGTTCCTGTCTTGTGCTGTCTCTCCACCTTGCCAAGCATGATGTCCCTCTCCAAGGAGTGGTCCTGTCTTGCAACATGTCCAAGGTATGTCAGATGAAACTTCAGAATCAGTACATATTGAATTTAAATTATGTGACCAATATTTTTCTATGCATTGGAGATACAGTGGTGTGAGGTGAGGAAGTTAATCTGTAGCCTTGGCTTTGGCCTTGTTTCCTCAAAGATAACTGAAATCTCTTGGCATTTCCTAGTCTATTGATAATTGATTGTTATTTTTTATACTAGTTTATTTACAAAATTTGAATACATTGTTTTCCAGACCAGATTCTTCCAATTTCCCTAAACCCCTCATCAATCAAACTTTAGACGCCATGAGTAACCCCCCCCACCCCAATTCCCCACTCCTCCTCATCCCTCTGATGCTGCCCTCTACCTCTCCCTTGGATCCTCATACTCATCCTACAATAATGGGTTTAGACAATATTTGTCCTTGTGGGACTGAGTTAGTTCACTCAGCATAATGCTCTCCAGTCTCTCCCAAATTAGGTAATAATTTACAAAATTTTTGCTCCTGCATGTATTCCATTGTACAAATGTACCATAATTTCTCAATCCATTCCACTGTGGTTGAGCATCTGGGCTATTTCCATGTTCTTGTGATGGTAAATAACGCTGCTATGAACATTGGTGTACAAGTTTCTATTTGTGCCTCAGTTCTCATTTTCTCATGGTATATTACAAGCAGAGGAATAGCTGGTTCATATGGAATTTTGATCTTATATCCTGTCACTCTACTAAATTGGCTTACTATAAAAGTTTTTCTATTGAGTGTTTGGAGTTTTCTATGTATACTGTCATATCATCTCTATATAGCGACAGTTTAACCATCTCTTTGCCGACCTGGATGTCTTTTTTCCTTTTCTTTTAGTATTGCCCTAGGAAGCACTGGATCTTAGGATGGCCTCTTGTGAGGGACTTGCATGGAATGCTCTGGGCTCTTAGGCTTTTTTTTTTGGTCCCAAGTGGGTGTCAGCAGATGGCACTTACTAGATGAATTGGGAGTCTCTAGTCCAGAGTCTGCCAGCAGTTGGGTGTGCTGGAATTTTAAAAGACTGAAATGCTTGACCATGCCTGCAGACTGTGTGCTGGTATGTTGTAACTTTAATCTATGACCCTCAGGCATGGTTTTAATTGTTTTTGGTCAAACATTCTTCTAGGTTGTATAGCCCTGGTCTGTCTACTTGCAGTACAGAGGTAACTTGTAGTTGCTGTGATGCTGAACACTGTAATACTGATGTGTCAAATGTGATAACGGTCACCCATGGGGGGCAGTGTTTGGTGGAGCTCCCTGATTAAAACAAGCCTGGAAGCAGGAGTGGCATCCACTTCTGAAATAGCTTGCTTCCAGAAAACCTGTGAACCTGGAGAAACAATGAAAGTCACATAAGTGTTTAGATATTTCATTCATAGGGTTGCTATGAGTCCCCTATGACTCGACGACACTTAACAACAACATTTTCCAAGTAGTGGAATTGCTGGGTCAAATGGTATATCTACTTCCAAATTTTTGAGGAAACTTCATACTGCCTTCCATAGTAGTTGAACCATTTTACACTCCCACCAACAGTGAATAAGAGTTACAGTTTCTCTACAATCTCACCAGCATTTGTTGTTTGCTATTGTATTGAATTTTGCTATTGTTACTGGGGTGAGATGATATCTCATAGTTGTTTTGATTTGCATGTCTCTTAGAGATAGAGATTTTGAACCTTTCTTGATATGTTTGTTCTTCATCTGAATGTCTTTTTTGTTGAAGTGTCCGTTCATATCCTTCATCTTCTTTTGATGCTTTCTGGGTCATTCAATATGTTTTTCATATTGATCTTGAGTTGTCTTCTCTTGCTTTATGTTTGTAAGTATAGACTACCTGTGGTTTCTGTATTGCAGCAAATTACTGAACCCAAAGAAAGGTGTATAGGAGCCAGCAACTGAAAGTGAGGAATCCTAGGGACAATTCCCCAGCTTCCACCTGGTATCCACAAAAGGTAGTGAGAAAAACTGGTGAGTAGCAGGCCAGAAATAAGGGTATTATATGTATTCGTTCTGTAATATTAAGGATTGTTGTTGTTATTAATTATCGGAGTCCAGCCCCAATATATCGAAACAGTTCCGCCGAGAGAAGGGGCTAGGATTAAATGAAGACGCAGAGAGACTATAGCTGATGACGAATAGTGAACTTTAATATTTTGGAAAAGGTTTATATAAGTCTTAGAAACATGCCGGCAGCTGTAATCACATTATCTCTTATCTGCCTAAACTGTCAGGTTTCACATTAACTCTCAGAGACCTAAACACAAAACAAAGATATCTTCCGGAGTGCCTCATTGTGTGCTTTGAGGAACAAAGAGTCTCTGAGGATAAAAAGCATCACATTCCTGCTATGGTCACTCCCAATTCATTAGCATTCTTCTTCCTGGAGTTGTTTACTGCCAAGCAGATGCTTTAGCCAACGTGGAACCAGTTCTGCTGGTTTTACAATGAAGTGCAGATCTTGCTTTGCAAGCTAGCCAGCGCCCCCCCCCACAATAATTGATTGCCTTTGATTAGAGCATGATTCATAGATACCCTATGAACAAAAGGCCTGAAGCCTTTCTATAACTATTGACATTTATCAAAGTTCATAAAATTAAGAGATTAGTATTCAAAAATTATAGAAAATCTTCAGGTCTCTTGTTTCTAGGGTTGTGATGAGTCATACTCAACTCAATGGCAATCAACAACATTCAAAATTACTTTCTTAGATGTTGACTTTGACTTTGCCATATTGCTGAGCAGGAATATGCAAATAGGGCATGATGGCCTATCCACAAGGGGAGACGAAACAGCAGCAGAAGAGGAGATGCAAAGGAGAAGCTAGAGAATGTAAGGTATCCAGACACTAGTATCCAGCTAGAGTCTACAGGAAACAGTAGTCACAGCAGCCACAGCAGAGAATGATAGACTTGATATGAGACAGACTGGACCTTAGAACTGCTGTGGCATGAAACCAGAACTAAGAGCCTTTTGTTTGTTTGTCTAAGGACTGAGAATGAAAGCTATAATTGCCAGCACTGAGAATTTTATAACACAGGTCTAAAGCCACAACTCTTAATAAAATGTTCATTTTACTCTCTCAAGTGGAATGAAAGGTTAAAGACATAATTTTAAAGAGATATTAATTTCAGATTTTTTTCTCAGCCTTTTCAGATTTTGCACATATACCCTAAGTAGTGAATCATTTTACTGACTTAGCTTGATCAATTATTTCCAAAGAATTCTGTATAGTTCTTACGTTGTATTGCTGTTGTTATGTGCAATCAAGTCTCCTGCGACTCATAGTCACCTTATGTACAACAGCTCTGAAACCTGCTTTATGCTAAGGCAACTTTATTGTTTCCGACATACCTATCCCCATTACTCTAGTTACTAAGTCAATCCATTTCATTGAGGATCCTCCTCTCTTCTACTGTTGCTCCATTTTCCCATGCATGATGCCCCTCTCCAAGGACTGGTTCCTCCTTGCAACATGCCTGAAGTGTGTCAGACTGAGCTTCAGAATCCTTGCCTTGATGGAGCAGCCTGGTTTCACCTTCTCTAGGACAAACCTGTTTGTTCTCCTTGCAATCTATGGTATATTCAATATTCTTCTTCAATACCACAGCTCAAAGCCATCAATTCTCCTTCTACCACCCCTAGTCATTGTCCAATTTTCTTGTTAATAGCAAGTGATTACAAAAACAATGGCCTGTGTTATAAGTGGACCTTAGTCTCCCTACTGACATTATTGCTCTTCAGTACTCTGGAGATGTCCCTGACAGCAGACGTTCCCAAGACAATTAAATTTTTTTTTTTTTAAATTTCCCTGCTGCTGGTACCAAGAGTATTGACTATAAAGCCAAGCAAATGAAAACTGTTAACAATCCCAATCTCTTCACCATTTATCATGATGCTGTCAATCAGCCCAGTGTTGAGAATCTTTGTTTCCTTGATGTTGAGCTTCAATCCGTATTGAAGACTGCAGTTATTGACCTTCTGCAGTAAGTGCTTCCGGTCCTTCTTCAGCAATCAAGGTTGTGTCATCTGCATAAAGCAGGTCATTTATAAGTCTTCCTCCAAGTCTTTTAAAATTTAGTTAAAGTATATAATTATGAAATGCATAGTTCTTAATAGGTTATAAAATATGAGTATTGTTTCATTTAGTAATCTGGTGTTGTTGTTAGGTGACATCATTTGGAAATTATTTCAAGGAGAATAAGAATTTTAGATTATTTTCCTCTAAACACACAAAGATTTAAAATATTCACCAAAACACAGTATTTTTTTAAAGATAAAAAATTAAGGGTGATATTTTTTTTGCCATTTCCATTCAATAATCCCCATTTGACTATCAGAAATTGCATTAGCAGCCAAATTAAAAAAAATATGTTTATACCTTTTAAACCTTTGAGTAAATTGCATGATGTCAAAAGAAATGTTATATCACCCTATTATTGCTTATAGATTTAATTATATACTTTCTGTGCACTCAGTTTATAGTGAATAGAAGGGGAAAGTATTCCAATGAAAAGTGTATACTATTAAATTATATTTAATAATATCACTAATAGCTTCAGTCACCTTCAAAAACTAAAAATGAGACCCTTGCATTCTATTCAATTCACTATAAACAATGGCTCTGAACTCTGCCTTATCCTGCACCATCCTTGTCATCTCTGATATTAATCATATAGTAAATCCACTGTTATAATCACCTTGTAAATCCATATAATTGAGACATGTCTAAAGTATGTGAGTCTGTTCCACAGTAGACACTAGGCCTGGTTTTGACTCCTGAGGTTAAGCATCTCTAATATTTCCTTCCAGAGATGGAGTTCATCTGATATACATGAAGTTCGTTTGTTGAGTTCCATATGTTAAGTTTCTAGGTTGTTTAAAAAAAAGTATTTGCAATGAATAAATCATTGAACCTAAAAATTTGATCATTCGATTTCCAGCCTCATCTCTGTCACTAAGTCTGTACGTTTTTAATACCTTTTCATTGTTGCCAAGATTTCCACTCGAGACACCAATATCACCAATGCATCTTAATTACATAGTTGATCCATTTCAGACTGCAAAATTTTATCTTTTATTTTATCTTAGTATTTTACGGTCAAATTTTTATCTTTTATCTACATTTTGACTTTGTCCATTGTTGCATATATTTGAATAATAGTGCTACTAGCAGAGTGAGTATTAAAGTTAGAAGTATTAACTGAGTGATAGTAACAGTTGAGAAGTTTGGAAATTCTAGAACACTTGATTTTACTCCTGCAAAACCTGTAATTAGACCAAGAGACTAGTATGCAAACAGAGCAAAGGAAAACTGCATGGTTTAAAATTAGAAAAGTTGTGCATCAGAGTTGTATTCTTTTTTCACAATGATTTAATTATATTCTGAGCTAATTATTTGAGAAGCTCAACTCTGAAGAAAAATGTAGCATCAGTATTGGAGGGAAACCCATCAATGGCCTTCGTTATCCAGACAGCACAACTTGCTTGCTGAAAGTAAGGAGAACTTCTTAAAAAAACAAAACCAAAAGCTTTTTAAAAAAATTATTTTATATTGGTTTACTTACAAAGTTCATATACATTGCGTTTCACACTATTCTTCTTTCATAATGTATTTCTTACAATCATGCCCATACATTATGTTTTATAAAATTAATCATCATTGGACTGTGCCCATCATTACCCTATTTTTTTCAGGTCCCTGCCACATTTTTTCCGTTTCTTGTATTCCTTCCTTCCACCCATCAAATTGTGCAATCCTGCGATTTTTCCTGTACCCATACTCAACCTTCTGCTGCCACCTCTTCCTCCCTTGGGTCCCCATACACGTTTTACTTGGTATCCTTCTATTTAACAGTAACGGTCTTATGTAGAATTTGTCCTTAAGAGACTGAGTTATTTCACTCAGCATAATTCTCCCCAGTATCTCTCAAGTTACGTAGTATTTTTTCACAATCATTGTTCCTGACAGCAGCATAGTATTTCTCAATTATTTATTTGTGGTTGAACATTTGGGCTGTTTGCATGTTCTTGCAATAGTGAATAATGCTGCAGTGAACATCAGTGTATAAATCTCCTTTTGTGTCTCAGTTCTTATTTCCTTGGAATATATTCCTAGTAGTGGAATAGATGGGTCATACAGAGTTTTTATGTGAGAAGGACTTGAAACACTTTTTGCAAAAGATCAAACATTACATCAAGAAACCAAAATTCTCAACATCAAGAAAACAAAATTCTCACCACTAGACCAATAGATATCATCATAATAGATGGTAAAAAGAGTGAAACTGTCAATGACTTCAGCTTACTTGAATCCACAATCAATACATATTGAGATCAGGAGAAAGTATGTAGTCAGAGACCTCTCCAAATTATTGAGGAGTAATAATATCAGTTTGAGAACAAAAGTGTGCCTGATTTAGGACATGGTGTTTTAAACTAATTGCAATGCCACTCAAAACTGGACACAGAATAAGGATGACAGAATAAAAATTCACACCTTCGAACTGTGTGATGTTGGAGACAAGTACTGAATATATCATGGTCTGCCAAAAGAACAAAGAGATATGTCTGGAGAAGAAGTACAGTAAGAGTATTTCTTGGAGATAAGATAGTAATGCTTTCACATATAAACTTTTGACAAGTATCTAGGAAAGGCTATTCCTTCGAGAAGGACGTTATGCTTCGAAAGGTGAGGGGGTCAGCAAAGAAGATAGGATAGGGTTCAGACTTGTTGTTCAGAGGGCTGCTGTGAGTAATAGTCAACTCAACAGCAATTAGTAACAACAAATTATTTGAGATTAAGTTTTATTCTCCTCACTTTGAAGCAAGAAATATCCTATGATAAAAACAAAACAAAACAAAACAAAAACCAGGAATTGATGTAATATCAGTTGACATTTCAACTAACAGATGCTGCCCTGGATGTGCTTACCAGGTTTCACCAGGAAATCTAGAGGACAACCACCTGGCCAATTGGCTAGAAGAGATCCATATTTATTCCTCAAAAAAAAAAGGTGACCCTACACAATGTGGAAATTATCGTTCAACATTACTCATATCACATGGAAGCAAAGTCCTGCTAAAGATTAACCAGAAGCAAGTAAAACAATACATTGACAGGGAACTACCAGAAATACAATCTGGATTTAGAAGAGGTCATGGCACTAGAGATATTATCACAAACGTCAGATGTATCTTGGCAGAAAGGAAAGTACCAGAGGGATATCTATTTGTGTTTCATTGACTATGCAAAGGCATTTGACTGTGTGGATCACAACAAGCTGTGGTTAACCTTAAGGAAAATGGGAATCCCACAACACTTGATTGTGCTAATGCAAAACCTATACTTGGATCAGAAAGCAGTCCTCAAAACAAAGCAGAGAAAGACTGCATGATTCAAAATCAGGAAGAGAGAGTGTCAGGAATGTCTCCTTTCTTCATACTTCTTCAATCTCTATGCCAAATAGATCATTAGAGAGGCTAGACTTTATGAGGAAGCATATAGCATCAGGATTGGAGGAAGACTCATCAATAACCTACACTGTACAGATGATACCTTGCTTGCTGAAACTGAGGAGGACCAGAAACGCTTGCTGCGGAAGGTGAAGGATTATAATCCTCAATATGGATTGAAGCTCAGCAACAAGAAGACAAAGCTCTCTCACCACTATGCATATTGGCAGCAC
Source organism: Elephantulus edwardii (assembly GCF_000299155.1). Taxonomy (NCBI): domain Eukaryota; kingdom Metazoa; phylum Chordata; class Mammalia; order Macroscelidea; family Macroscelididae; genus Elephantulus; species Elephantulus edwardii. The sequence goes on from NW_006400154.1 coordinate 265,810, forward strand.
CATGATGGATGGAGAAGATACTGAGGTTGTTAACAGTTAAAGATTCCTTAGCTCCACAATCAACTCTTTTGGCACCAGAAGTCAGGAAATCAAAAGATGAATTTTATTAGGTAAATCTGGCTGTCAGGTACCTTTCCAGAGTACTTAGAAGCAATAATGTCAGTCTAGAGACGAAGGTGCACATGATCCAGGCCATGGCCTTCTCAATTACTTACTGTTTATCAGAGAGTTAGACAATGACCAAGAACGACAGAGGAAGAATGGATATCTTTGAATTCTGGTACTGGAGAAGAGTCTTGAACATACCAAGGACTGCCAAGAAAACATATAGATCTGTTTTGGAGAGGGTGAAAGCAAGTTTCTTCTTGGAGGCTAGAATTTTGAAGCTCCTTCTCATATACTTGGCACACCAATACTTGGAGAAGGACATAATACTTGGAAGTGTGAAGGGAGAGTACAGCGGAGGAAGACCTTGGGTGAGATGGATTGATACAGTTACTAGGGCAATAGGAGTAGGTGTGTCAGAGTCAGTGAGACTGGCTTAAGATGGGCCAGGCTTCAGAGCTATTGTACATAGAGTTGCCATGAGTGGCCAGCGACTTGACAGCACATAACAACAACAAGGACCAACCCTGTTTGAGCTTTCTACAAGACATACTTATTTGTTATTTGGAAGTCCATGTGTTATTCAATATTCTTTTCCAATATCACCACTTAAAAGCATCAATTCTTCTATTATCCTTATTCATTATTTCATTACTCAGCTCACAGATGCATAAAATAACTGAAAACACCAGGACTTAAATCAGGTGCACCTTAATATTGAAACTGGTATTATGATTCCTTAGCACTTGAAAGATGTCCTTGAAAGCATATTTTCTTAATGTGATACATTTTCTGATTTCTTGACTGCCAGTACGAAGCTTGTCGATTGCAGTTAGAAAGTAGTTGGTTGTTTATTTTTGTCATTATTACTTTTAATGTATATTTGTAATACATTCTATTTTGTATGCATGGTATATTTTACATTTAAAAAGTTAAATAATAACAAATTAAAGTTTCATCAACATTGCAGAAAATATAGCAAGTTATTTTGCTGAACATGCAACAGGATGGGTGGTGAATACAGAAAATTATTCCTAAAGCAATCCTGAATTCTACTTTTCAATAGACATACATTATGCTGTTTCATAGTAGGAAAAAATGCATAAGTTAACTTGGAGCAATTCAATTAGGAGGAGTACGTTTAAGGTACCCTCTATTTGTTCAGAGATGTCTGCCATCTCTATTAATTTATGAGCTCTTTAAACATAGATCTTGGCATTCACTCAATCCTATATAATTCCCCAGATTCAGAATAGTGCCAACACAGTTTTCACTTAATAAATATTTATCCAATAAATAAAAAAAAATATTGAATGACTGAAATATGGCATTTCAGATTACTTGTTCTTCACTCTGCCACTGAGGAAATGAAGTAGTTCATATTTCAATATTTTGTCTTTTAACTCTTGCTGCTATACTTAGTAACTCAGAATTATTGTTATTGTTGTTACATGCCACTGAGTTGACTGCTACTCACAGTGACCCTAAGAAAAATATCTTTGAAACCTGCTCTATACTGAACCAATCTCACTGTCTCTTGAACACCTACCCTCATTACCTCAGATATTGTGTCAATCCATCTCATCTGGTATCTTCCTCTCTCCTTCAACCCTTCTAAGCATAACATTCTTCTCTAAAGATTAACCTTTCCTGGCCACATGCCCAAAGTATATGAGACAGAGTCTCAAAATCCTTGCCTCTAAGGAGCAGATTAGTTTCACAATCTCTAGGATAGACCTCTAAATTTTCATGGCAGTCCATGGTATGGTCATTACTATTTTCCAGCACCACAACACAAAGGCTTCAATTCTTCTGTCATCATTGGTCATTTTCCAGCTCACTAATGCAAGTAATTGTGAAGACCATGGCCTGGATCATGTGTGCCTTAATCTCTAGACTGACATCCTTACTCTTCATTGCTCTGGACCTCTGGTGTCCTAGTGGCAAGAAGCTGTTCTGCAATCATGAAGGCATGTGGTTTGATTCTACCACCTGCTCCACAGGAGAAGGATGGGCAATCTCCTCCCATGCAATTAATTGCCTCTGAAAACCTGCCAGAACATCAGCAATGGGTCAGATCCAACTCAGTGGTACACAACAAAAACAACAGAATTAGGCAATAATATTTGTAATCTTTAGGTGGTAATCACATAATAAGTCATAAAAAATGATTTCAAGGAAGTACATGATACTTGCTGTACCAGACATAAAATGTTTCCTTTTTTCTTTAATGTCGCATTAAAATAAAAACATTGTACATTTAAAAAAAAAAATTAAAAACATTGAAGGACCTGAAACATGTACCAGATTTATAGTAATTACTTAAAAAGTAATAATCATAGTTTACCTAGAAATAAATACATTGTTGTTAGATATCGTTGAATTGAGTATGACCTATAGTGATCCTGTGAACAACAGATGTGAACCCTGTCCTATCCTGTACCAGCCTTACAATCTCTGACACACTCAAACCTATTGCAGCAGTCACTGTGTCAATCCATCTGATCGAGGGTCTTCATGTCCTTTGCTCATCCTCTTCCTTTTCCAGCCAAGATGACCTTCTCCAAGGAATAATCTCTCCTAGCAGCATGCCCAAAATATGTGAAATGAAGTTTTCTCATCTTTGCCTTCAAGGACCACTCTGTCTGCATCTTCTTCAAGACATATGGGTTGGTTCTTTTGGCAGTCCATAGTGTATTTAATATTCTTATAACTCTTCTCCAACACCACAGCTCAAAGGCAATAATTCTTCTTCTGCTATTCTTATTCATTGCCTACCTCTCAGGTACATAGTAAGTGATTGACAAGATCACAGCCTAGATCAGGCACACCTTAGTATTCAAAGTGACATCATTGTTCCTCAGGAATTTGAAGAGTTTACTGACTAGATTTTCCCAGAGCAAAATATCTCCAGACACTGGGGCTCCTCCTGCCACCAAGACCCTCATTTCCCTGGTTCCTCCTGGAGGAAACATGTGCAGACAACGTTTCTCATGTAAGTACCATCTCGGATACCCCTGTGCTAGGAGCACCAATATCACAAGGAAATGAGATGCTAGTATCAAGAATATTTAAATCATTTGCTTCCTGAAATTCAAATAAGACTTCAGAATTTTAAAAAATATTGCCTATGCTTGTTGTTGTATGTACCGTTGAGTTGCTTGCGACTCATAGTGACCTTATGTACAACAGCTCTAAACCCTGCTCTATGCCATGCCAGTCTCACTGTCACTGACGCGCCTATCCCCATTACCCCAGTGATAGAATCAAGCTATCTCATTGCGGGTCTTCCTTTCCTGAGCTGTCCGTCCACCCTCCCAAGCATGATGACCCTCTCCAAGGTCTGGTCTCTCCTTGCAATATGTCCAAAGTATGTCTGATGAAGCTTCAGAACTCTTGCCTCTAAGAAGCAACCTGGCTTCACCCTCTCCAGGATGAACATGTTTGTTCTCCTAGCAGTCCATGGTATAGTCAATAATATTCTCCAACACCCAAACACAAAGGCATCAACTCTCCTTCTATAATCCCTAGTAATTTTCTAGCTCTGAAGCATAGCAAGCAATGGCAAAGACCATGGCCTGTACCAAGCACACCTTAGTCTCCAGACTGACATCGTTGGTCCTCAGTACCTTGGAGAGGTCTCTGTACCAAGAGTGTTGATTGTAGAGCCAAACAAATTAAAGCTGTCAACAATCTCAATCTCTTCCTCTATCATGATGTTGTCAATTGGTTCAGTGGTGAGAATCTTTATTGATGTTGAACTTCAATCCATATTGAAGGCAGCAATCCTTGACTTTCTGCAGCAAGCTCTTCAGGTCCTGCTCAGTTTCGGCAAGCAGGGTTGCGTCATCTTCATAATGCAGATTTTTGATAAATATACCTCCAATCCTGATGCCACACTTCTCCTCATAGACCTCAGCCTCCTGTATAATCTGTTCTGCATATAGGTTGAAAAGATATGGAGATAAAACACATCCTTGACACACATTTTATGGTAAAATGAGCCACGGTGCCCAAGTGTTTAAACTTCTTACAAAAATGTGGAATCAGAATCAGAGAAAGATACCTAACTATTTACGTTATGCACATGAAACCTTCTTACTTACTGTAAGTGTGGAAAACTTAAAGCACTTGCTGCAGAAGATTAAGGACTGTATGCAGCCTTTAGTATAGATTGTATCTCAATATTAAGAAAACAAAAATCCCACCACTAGGCCAATAGACAAAAGTAGCATAATTGTTTTTGTTGCTGTTCTATGCCATTGCATTTTGAATGACTGATAGGGATGCTGAAAACAACAAATTTGCACCCTGTCCTATTCTGTGTCGTTCTCTTCATCTCTGACTCACTTAAGCCCACTGTTACAGTCACTGTGTCAATTCATCTCTCTGAAGATCTTCCTCTCTTACTGACCATCTACCTTTCCAAGGATGGTATCCCTGCCTATAGAATACCCTCTTCGATAGCATGCCTAAAAATATGTCAGATGAATTTTCATCTTTGTCTCCAAGAAGCACTCTGGCTGTAGTTTTCCCAGGACATGTCTTTGTTTTTCTGGAAGTCCATTGAGTGACATTCTCAGGCAACACTACTCAAAGGCATAAATTTTCTTCTGTCATCCTTATTCATTAAGTAATGCAGCCATCAATATGGGTTGTGTCTCAATATCAAGAAAACAAAGATTTTTACCACTGGACCAATAGACAGCATCATGATGGATGGAGAGGTGATTGTAATTGTTAATAGCTCATCTTGCTCAGATTCACAATTAACAATTGGTACGAGAGCATTCAGGAAATAAGGAGGCACATTGCACTGGGAAAATCTGCAGTTAGGGACCTGTGCAAATTTTTGAGGGGCAATTATGTCTGTTTGAGGACTAACGCATGTCTGATTCAGGCCGTAGTGTTTCCATTTACTAGCAGTGCATCCAAGACCTGGACAATGAATAAGAATGACAGAAGAAGAATAGATGACTTTGAGCTATGGTATTGGAAAAGAACACTGAACATCACATGGATGACCAAGAAAACGAATAAATATGTCTTGGAGATGGTGCAGTCAGAGTGCTGTTTGAAGGCAAGAATGATGAGGCTTTGCCTCACATACGTAGAACATATTGCTGTTGTTGTTGTTATTATGTGCCGTCGAGTCACTTGTGACTCATAGCGACCCTATGTACAACAGCCCTAAACTCCGCTCTGTCCTGTGCCAATCGCACTGTCTCTGACACTCCCATCCCAATTATCCCAATCACTGAATCAATCCACCTCATAGAGGGCCTTCCTCTCCTGTGCTGTCCCTCCACCCTCCCAAGCATGATGTCCCTCTCTAAGGACCGGTCTCTCCTCACAACACGTCCAAAGTATGTTAGACAGAGCCTCAGAATCCTTGCCTCCAAGGAGCCACCCTTTCCAGGACGAATCTGTTTGTTTTCCTAGGAGTCCATGGTATTCTCAGTACTCTTCTCCAGCACCACAGCTCAAAGGCATCAATTCTCCTTCTATCCTCCTTGGTCATTGTCCAACTCTCTGATGCATAACAGGTGATTGCGAAGACCATGGCCTGTATCAGACGCACCTTAGTCTCCAAAGAGACACCATTGCTCTTCAGCACTTTGGAGAGGTCCCTAACAACAGACTTTCCCATGGCAATGCACCTTTTAATTTCCTGGCTGCTGGTGCCAAGACTGTTGACTATTTAGCCAAGCAAACTAAAGCTGTGTATAATCTCAATCTCTTCACCATCCATCCTGATGCTGCCAATTGGTCCAGTGGTGAGAATCTTTGTCTTCTTGACATTGAGTCTCAATCCATATTGGAGGCTGCAGTCCTTGACACTCTGCAGCAGGCGCTTCAGGTCCTCTTCAGTTTCAGCAAGCAGGGTTGTGTCATCCGCATAACGCAGATTACTGACTGACTGACTGAACATATTGCTAGGGGATGTTATTCCTTGGAGAGGGACATGGTGTTGGGAAGTGTGGAGATTCGGAAAAACAAGAGGAAGACTCGCAAGCAGAGGAATTGACAAGGTGACTGCTACAATGGGTTCTTGTGTGTCAGGAAGTGTGAAGATGGTGCAGGACAGGACTGTTGTTGTTGTTGTTATGTGCCATCGAGTCGTTTCCGACTCACAGCGACCCTATGCACAACAGCTCTAAACCCTGCTCTATCCTGCGCCAAGGACTAGGCTCAGATATTTTGTTCACAGAGTTGGTATGGCACCTAACAAGAACACCACCATAATCCTTAGTCCTTGTTCATCTCTAAGATGTATAGCAAGTGACTAAAAAGACCATGCCTGATTCAAGTGCTACATAGTCTTTAAACAAATAATCATGACTTTGAAGTAATTTGTAGACAGCTAACATGCCCACTACATCTCCTGATCTCCTAACTGCCAGTACCATGATTGTGAATCCAATAAAATAAAATAATTGAGTACTTCAGTCTTTTCTCCATCTAGCATGCTGTTGTATATCAGTTCAGTGGTGAGAAATTTGTCTTCTTGATGTTGAAATGCAATCCATACTGAAGGCTATAGTCTTTGATCCTCTGCATTGTTTAAAGACTTCCTCACTTTCAGCAAGCAAGATGTGTCTTCTACAAAGTGCAGATTGTTGATGACTCTTCCTCCAATTCTCATGTTACATTTTTCTCCAATTTCTTGAATGATTTGTTCAGCATATATATTTCATAGAAATTAAGAAAATCTGCAATCGTACAGTACACTTTTCCTAGTTTCTCTTCCTCTGTTCTAACAACAGCTTATTAGTCTAAGTATAGATTCATATATGCAGAATTATGTGTTTTGAATTCTCATTCTTCTCAATTTTACCCATAGTATGTTACGACCCACACAATTAAATGTCTTGGCATAGTCAATAAAGCACAAAAAGACATGCTTTTGGTATCCTTTGCTTTCAGCCAGGATCCCTCTGATATCATCAATGGATCCCTGGTGACACAGACCTCTTCTAAATCCAGCCTGGACTTCTGGCAGTTTTCTGTCAATGTACTTTCCAAGTCATATTTTTAGATAATCTTCAGAAATATTTTGCTTGCACATTATACTAATGATATTGTTTGATAATTTCCGCATTCTTTGGATCACCTAAGAAAGGGAAGGGGAACAAATGCGGATCTTGTTCAGTGAAGTCGTAAGTCAGCTGTCCTCAAAATTTACTGGCATAGACTGGAGAATGTGCCCAGGATTGCATCTATTAGTTAAAATATGTGAATTTATATCAATTCACTAGTCATTTCCTGGGCCTTAATTTTTTGCCAATGCCTTCAGAGCAGCTTGAATTTCATTCTTCATGACCTCTGGCTCTTGTTCATATGTTCTTTCTTGAAATTTTTCAGTGTCAAACAGTTCTTCTTGAGACAGTGATTCTGTATTATTTCTATTTTCTTTTGATGCTTCTTCAATCACTCAAGATTTTTTCCCATATCATCTCTTAGTATTACAACTTGTGCTTCCACTCTTTCAGCTTTAGATATGCTGAGTGAACTCTTCCCTTTAAATTCTCCCACTCCACCTCTTTTTCTATTTTATTATTATACTTTACTTTGCCTTCTTGAGTTGCACTAAGAAATCTTCTGCTCCTTTCTCTTATTTTGGCATTTCTCCCTTTTGTTTTGTCTTTTCAATGCTCTATTACATTTTTCACAGTCTTTTCTGACATCATTTTGGTCTTTTCTTCCTCCTCTGTCTTTGTAACAACCTTTTGCTGTCTTCATGGATGATATTTCGATGATGTTTCAGATGGAGAGAAGAAATAAATTGTCAATGATTTCATCTTACTTAGATCTATAATCAACAATCAAGAAATCAAGATGTGTTGCATTGGAAAAGTCTTCAATCAGGGGCCCTTTGAAAGTGCTAAAGAGCAAGAATGTCAGTTTAAAAACTAAGGTATTCCTGATCCAATATATGATATTTTCAATTATTTGCTTATGCATCTGACAGACAATGAATAAAGATAACAGGAGAAAAATCAATGCCCTTGATTTATGGGACTGAAGTGGATCATCAAACATCCTGTGGACTGCAAAGAAACCAAACAAGTATATGTTCCTTAGAAGGATGGATGATAAAACTTTGACTCACGTACTTGGGGTGTATTGTTAAGGATGGGCTAGTTCTTAGAAAAGAGTATGATGCCTAGAAAAGAAGAGTCAGTCAAGGATGAAAAAAAAACAAAGTGGCTGTCAATCTGTCTCAAGTGTGGCAGATAATCAAGGTGGCATTAAATAAAACAGAATTCAGACCCATTGTTCAGAGGGTCACTATGGGTCATAGTTAACAGAATGGTACCTAAAAAACAACACCCCAATATACGGAACCAACACTTTGTTGCATTACCATTTACACACTGGATTAATTCGGTAGTTGTATAGAAACTTCACTGAATTCTAAAGAACACAATATCCCCTTTAAAACATAAGCCATTCCACAGCATTAGTTCATTAGCAGTAGCAATTCTAGCTCCAGATGTTCCTCCTGAAGATCAAAGACCAAACAACTAAAATTGGATACATTTGCATTTCTAAATGTTCTGGATAAGTGGTCTCTCTAGTCTTCTCCATTACGGAGAATATTAAACTTCTGAAAAGCCATTCTCAAAAAACATCTACTGAAGCAGTATATGCATAATGTAAAATTATTCAGATGAGATGTAGGAAATTTGGCATTCCAAAATTTCTTTTAGTATCTGGGATTTTTGCACAAAGATAAAACATTTGGAATATGGAATCTTTGTTGTTATTGTATATATTCTGGATTGTCTGTTTACAGTAAGAGTAAAGCTGAGCAGCCATTCTATTGTATACAGTAATTTTCAATTTAAAACACAATTTTGACAATGAATATCCATCTAGTAATTACCCTCAATAATTATAGAGTGTCAATTCAGTCAAACTAACTTAGCTTTCTTTTAAGAAAAAAAAATAATTCAGTAGTTTAATATATAATAAAATGTTTTGTTTATGGACAGAGTCTAAAAATCCAAATGTAAATGTATATCAAAAATAAGTCATTTATTCCGTAATTTCTTTGTTGAAAATTTTCATGATATTCTTTTAGTTTGCAATAATTTTGAATAGACTTTAGGTGTAGAATCTTTTACTGAGTAAAATTTTACATGGAAACCCAGAGTACCAAAAAAGAACAAAGCTACACTTATAAAATCTTGGTGACTTGTTGAAATGACCGCCATAGATGGCTCTGTAAAGCACAGCTTGAAAATCTCTAATATTAGGTGCAGTTGAGTCAATTCTGACACACATGTCAGAACTTAGCTGTTGTATAAGATTTTCACAGTTCAAATTCATCATCTCCTGTGTGTGCAGCCTCCTCTAATGTGATGATCTGTCTCTGAAAACTCAGTGGAGGGTCATCTATGGATGAGTTCTGACATGATAGCAAGCAACAAAAACAACAAGAAGAAGCCATGGCTGGGTTTAAGCATAGCTGAGATTGCACAGATGGTGCAGGATTGAGCAAGGTTCCAATTTGTTATATATAGAATTTTATGAATCAAATTCAACTTACTGGAATCTAACAAGAACTACAGCAATCTTTATGACAGCAGATCACTGGGTCTTTTCTACTGTGGAGCCTCTAGGTGAGTTCAAACCTTCATCCTTTCAGTAAACAGTTCAATGCCAAATCGTTGCTTCTCTAAAGTGTCTTTTGAAAGCCACTAATCTACTCAATCTGTATTCTGAGCAAATAATTCCTGTGGCTGGAATCGATGAAGAGGAAAGTGGAATCAGAATCAGGACTGTAGGAAGATTCATCAATAACTTGGATTAGGTAGATGACTCAACCTGTTGTTGTTTGTTGTTATGTGCCATC
>NW_006400154.1:278216-301406 GCF_000299155.1 Elephantulus edwardii
CTGTGTAGATCATAACAAACTATGGCTGATTCTGAGAAGAGTGTGAATCCCAGAACACTTGACTCAACCTATCTTGTTGAAATTGAAGAGGAGTTGAAATACTTTCTGCAGAAGATCAATAATTACAGCCTTCAGTATGGATTAAATGCAACATCATGAAAACAAAAGTCTTCACCACATAGCCAACAGACAGTATCATGATAGAAGAAGAAAGGACTGAAGCTGTCAATGATTCAATCTTGATTGGATTAATAATCAACACCTGTGGCACCAGCAATCAGAAGATCAGGAGACAAATTACATTAGGCAAACATGCTGTCAGGAACCTTTCCAAAATATTTAAGAGCAATGACATCTGCTTGAAGGCTAATTTGCACCTGTTAACACTGTAGTCTTTTCAATCACTGCTATACATCTGGACAATGAATAAGGATGACAGACGAATTGATGCCTTTTGAGTTGTGGTGATAGAGAAGAGTACTGACTATCCCATGAACTGCCATATGGACAGCGATTTCCTGGAAAAGTTGTGGCCAGAGTGCTCCTTGGAGGCATGAAAAATGAAGCTTCATTTTTAATACTTTAGACATGAAGGCAGGTGAGCCTATTCCTTAGAAAGGGACATCATGCTTAGAAAGATGGAGGATCAATGAAAGAGAAGACCCCCAATGAGATGGATTGACACTGTGACTTCAACAATGGCTATAATGCATCAGAGATAATGATGGATGGCATAGGATAAGTGTTAGGATGCCTGCTCATATGGTCACTGTGAGTAGTACTCAATTTGAAGGCATCTAACAACAATCATATAAGTCTGGTGATACAGTGATTTAATGCTTGGCTGATTACTGAATGGTCAGTGTTTGAAATAAGAAATCATTGGGAAAAGCTGTGATAGTCTGATTCCTTAAAAAATGTGGCCTTGAAAAACATAGATTCTATCCTGAAGAATCATTCTCTATATGTTTGAGGGAAAACAGTTTATTTGTAATTTATATTCTGTAGTATAAAACTGTAACTCTGCCTGCCTTACAGAAGTATATCCTTAGCTATCTCTCATTTGGTTATTAAGATACTATCATATTATATACTAAAATAAAAACTTTTGAGTGCTAAATATAATAATGGTAAAGTGTGGTGGACAGTGTTTGGTGGAGCTCCCAGTTTAAGACTGGTTTGGAAGCAGGAGTGGCATCCACTTCCCAAACCACATGCCTCTGGAAACTCTATGAATTTGGAGAAATGACGATAGTTATAGAAAGACTTCAGGTATTTTGTTCACAGGGTAACTATGAGTTGTCATGGACTCAACAGCAATCAACAAAACCAGCAACATATACTAAAATGCTAGCCAGCAGGATATCATATATCAATAAGTTTTTGAAACCACTCTCAAGAAATTGTCATACCAGTTAAAAAAAACAAAAACAAAACACAAATATTTTAAAAAATAATTTTAACACAGAGGTATATGTATAATTGTAGACACATGTTCCAAATAAAATGTTTTCACAAAATTTTTAAAAAATCATTAGGAAATAAAAAGCTTGTCATACCAGTTAAAAAAAACAAAAACAAAACACAAATATTTAAAAAAATAATTTTAACACAGAGGTATATGTATAATTGTAGACACATGTTCCAAATAAAATGTTTTCACAAAATTTTTAAAATATCATTAGGAAATAAGAAGCTTCATGATTTTAAATTATTTTAAATTAAATCTTAGAAAGTGAGTGAGTGAGTGTGTGAGAGAGTGAGTGAGTGAGTAAGAGAGAGGTATGGAGTGAATGAGAAAGAAATTTTATATATATATATATATATATATTATATATATATATTTGAGTTGCTGTAATTATTAAAGATACTTTAGGTAGAATATTAAATGATTCAGTACAGGAAGTATTAAAAAAAGATGAAGAGAGTATAGAGTCACTGTATGAAAAGGAATTGGCAGACACAGAAGAATTTCATGAAACAACATAGGAGCAAGAACCTGTGGTGATGAAGGAAGAACTTCAAGCTGCTTTAAAGGAACTAGCAAAAAGTAAAGCTCAAGAATAGATGGTATACCAATTGACATATTTCAGCAAACAGATGCTGCACTGGACCTGCTCACCAAGTTGTGCCGAGAAATCTGGAGAACAAACACTTGGCCAACTGACTGGAAGAGATCTATATTTGTTCCCATTCCAAAGAAAGGTGACCCAACAGAGTGTGGAAAATACAGAACACTATCATTGACTTCACATGCAAGCAAGATTCTGCTGAGATTATCCCCAAATGGGTGCAACAGCACATCAGAGAACTTCCAGAACTGAAGGCTGGCTTTAGAAGGGGTCGTGGTACTAGGGATTTTGTAGCTAATGTTAGATGAATCTTAGCTGAAAGCATGGAATACCAGAGGAATATAAATCTGTGTTTTATTGATTATGCAAAGGCAAATGACTGTATGGATCATAACAAACAGTAGCTGACTCTAAGAAGAATGGGAATCCCAGAGTACTTGATCATGCTAATGCAAAACCTATTCTTGGAATAAGAGACAGTAGTCAGAACAGAGTAGGAAAAACTGCATGGTTCAAAATTGGGAAAGGTGTACATCAGGGATGTGTCCTATTTCCATACCTTTTCAACCTATATGCAGAACAGATTATACAGGAGACTGGGCTCTATGAGAATTATGATATCAGGATTTGTGGAAGATCTATCAACAATCTGCATTATGCAGATGACAAAACCATGCTTGCTGAAACTGAGGAGGACCTGAAGTGCTTGCTTTAGAGAGTCAAGGGTAGCAGCCTTCAATATGAATTAAGGCTCAATATCAAGAAAACAAAGATTCTCATCACTAGGACAAATGGCAGCATCAGAATGGAAGGTGAAGAGATTGAGATTGTTCAAAGCTTTAGTTTGCTTGGCTCCATGGTCAACACTCTTAGCACCAGCAGCCAGGAAATTAAAAGATATATTGCAATGGGAAAGTCTGCTATTAGGAACCTCTCCAGGGTACTGAAGAGCAATGTTGTCACTCTGGAGACTAAGGTATGCCTGACACAAGCCATGGTCTTTTCAATCACTTGCTATGCATCAGAGATCTGGACAATGACTAGGGAGGATTGAAGGAAAATTGATGTTTTTGAGCTGTGTTGCTGGAGAAGAGTATTGAATGTACCATGGACTGCTAAGAAAACAAACAGGTTCAGCCTGGAGAGGGTTAAATCAGGCAGTTCCTTGGAGGCAAGGATTCTGAGGTTTCATCTGACATACTTTGGACATGTTGTAAAAGGGTCCTTGGAGAGGGACATCATGCTTAGGAGGGTGGAGGGACAGTGCAGGAGGGGAAGGCCCTCTATGAAGTGGATTGATTCAATGACTGGGGTAATCGAGGTAGATGTGTTGGAGATAGTGAGATTGGCACAGGACATAGCAGGGTTTAGGGCTGTTGTATATAAGGTCGTTATGAGTCGCAAGTGACTCAATGGCACATAACAACAACAACAACATACACACACATATATACATATATAAAACATATACATACATATATGTATGCATGTCTATGTGCATATATATGTTTAGCTTTTACTTTCTCTCATATAAAAATAAGACTTTGTTTAAAAATAATTTTCCATATTTTTCACATCTATTTTTCTTAATAATTTAGTTCCCATAATGACCTCCATTATATCAAACAACCTGAATTTTCCCATTTATTTTTGCTACATCAATTGATTGTGTTCCCAGCTTGGAAGTACACAGTAATTCCTTTTCACAGTACTCATAGCTACATGCTAGAATTATCTATCCCTGTGACCATTTTCAACACATTTATCTTGCCAATTATACCCTATGATAAATTGCAGTTTCCCTTATACCAGACACTCAGGTGTTGCTATAGAAAACCATCAAAATTTTCTAATTGTTTTCATTATATATTCATGTACTATAAACACTGAGTGGCTTTCATTTCTAACAAGAGATCATTTGAATTTTTCTCTAGTTGAATCCTAATCACGTTCAACACAAATCTGAGAAACACCGGTTTTACTTTTCAACATCCTCATCCATTTATTTCCCTTTTTTGACTAAGTAAAGTTACTGTTTTGTGGAATTGTATTTTTTTTAAATTGAGTCATTCAGATTACTATTTCTTCACTTTATCACACAATCAAAAAATGCCTTTTCCCTTATCCTTTTTTTAATTATATTGGGAGTTAGATTTTCCTCCCAATTCTGCCCCCTGATAGTACCTTCTTACTTTCCCAGATTCTCACTGCACCAGTCATTCCCTCTCGGCATTCTCATTTTCCCTTTCCTATTGAGTATTTTTCTGTATACTAGTAAGTGACTTCTTAGTATTAAAAATGCATCATTGTTTTTATTTTTTTTTCAAAGCATTAACCTACAGATGACTGCCTTACTAATACATGTGATGTTTGTCTCCTATCGTCTCATTACCCAGTCACTTCTCAAATTCTTGGCATTCATCACCATTGAGTATAAAATTATTCTCTTGATCCGAGTTGAGCACAAAATTTCCAAAGCAAATTCTCTACTGCATCTATTTCTCCCACTTACTTTTGTTTGTATGATATTGGTTACTCCCTTCCCTTGGCTCCTTTTTGTGTCTGTTTCATTTATTGCTTCTCTACTTTTTCACCTTTGAATTGTATTTCAGATTTCCAGTAAAATATAATTGTTTAAGAAAAGTTAAGTGTCCTATCAATCTTAAACCACATAAAATGAACAAAAAAATATGAAAAATAATTCCATGTCCAATTAAACCTAAAAAAGTACAAATCAAATACTAAATGATATAGACCAAATAAAGAAAGGCCGCTCTATGGGTGAAATATGCAAAATCTCCCATGGGATTTAGTGCCTCCAAAAACCCACTGGAGTGTCAGCGTGTCAGCTAAGAGTCAGTTCTGAATTGACAAAACAACAATCTATAGTTTCACATAAGTTCAGATTGTAAGCATAAGAATTAGTTCTCTGTGAGTGAGATGATTCTGGGAAGATCAATGAATAATAAGATCAAGATCTTAAAATTAAAAGAACTAAAGATGTTAACCAGCTGTGGAAGAAAACATTTTTACAGAGGTACAATTTCATAATGAAGAGCTACAGATAAATAGACCTGAAGAAAGTAAAAATTATATATGCCATCTTCTGTCCATCATAACTCTAAAATGGAAAAAAAAACCCAACCAAAAAAAGAAAGAACACAACACTTCTAGGGGATAAAGTCAAATGGAGAAAAGAGATCACACTATAAACAGCTTGTAAAAGGTAACCCAGATAAATAAGACAAACAGAAATGAGCAAAAACTATATTTAATGCCCAATTTTCATCCAATCACCAAGATGCCTAATAGAAGAATAGCTACAAAAGTACATGACCTTCCTTGAAAATAAAGGACACAGAATGTGTATAGAGAGAGCACTCTAAAACAATTGGGACAGCTGGTGTCCCAAAAGGGCAATGCTCCTCCTTTCTATGGTCAGGAGATGAGTTGGAGTAAAGAAGAAAGAAGATTGCTTCTGGACGATAATCGAGAGATTAAAGAAAATATGACACAGTTATCAAGTTTTAAGAAAGATTCTGAGTGTGTTTTAAAATAAAGAGTACTTTTTCAAAGAGGCAAAAATAACATTTCAAAGTATAGAATTAATGTTTTTTTAAAAAAATGGCCAACAAGCACATGAAGAAATGTCCAAAATCCCTAGCTCTAATAGAGATGCAAATCAAAACAATTATGAGATATGACCTCACCCCAGTAAGAATAGCAAAATTTAATAGGACAGAAAGCAACAAATACTGGTGAGGTTGTGGAGAAACTGGAACCCTTATTCACTGTTGGTGGGAGTGTAAAAATGGTGCAACCATTGTGGAAAGTTGTATGGCGCTTTCCCAAGAAGTTGGAAATTACCATTTGACCCAGCAATTCCACTAGTGGGAATATACCCTAAAGACACCATAAATGATATCCAAGCAAATATATGCACACCCATGTTCATCGCGGCTTTGTCCACATTAGCTAGGAGTTGGAAACAACCTAAGTGCCCATCAACACATGAATGGATAGAGCTGTGGTATATTCACACAATGGAACACTATGCTGCATTGAAAAACTAGGAACTCATGCAATATTTATTACTCAAAATGGGTGACCCTGGAAGACGTTATGCTGAGTAAAATATCTCAGTCACAAAAGGACAAATACTGCATGTTGCCACTGTTGTAGAAAGTGACTTACATCAGAGTTGAGGTAAAACTGAGAAAAACTGGATCGATTATGTATACTAAACTGAAACAGATGAGGGAGAGAACAGTTTAAAAGTGATATGTGATAGTATATTATGATTATCACAGGAATCCAGAATTAAAGTTGCATAGTGGAGTGCATTTGGGGTGGGGTGTATACCAACGCTGAAGTTTATCTTTTGCTTTTAAAGGAGAGGAGCGAACTGGGGAAGGGGGTAAAGAGTGCAACAATGAATGAATGAAAATCCAATATCTCTGTAAATGTTCATTAAAATTAATAAAATAAAATTTAAAAAGTCAAGTTTATTATTTTATTAAATAATTTGTGGTCCATCCAAGAAGTTTATTAAAATAAAATAGGCATCTCAGTATGAACCTACAACACAAACAAAATATTGCTAATTAAAAATAAAAGGAAAGATTAAAGGTAAGGAAAATTCAATATGGCAATTTAAAGTGGAATTTCTCCTTTAAACTTGGAATAAAATAAAGGATGCATCTAAGGGTTTGTTGTTGTTGTGCATTTTTTAGTCAGAGCTTACCCATAGCTGACTCTCTTAGTTGTCTGTTTTGTTTTGGGCTTGGGTTTTTTGTTTTTGCTTTTTTTAAATTTTATTGATTTTACTGAAAATTTACAGAGACATTGGATTTCCCTTCATTCATTGTTGCACACTTTCCTCCCTGCTCCCCCCAGTATGCTTTTCTCTTTGAAAAGTAAAAAAAAAAAAACCCCAACAAACCAAAATCTTTCATTGTTATACAATAACACCCCCCACCTCCCCCCGAGTACACTCACTCCATTGTACAGCTTTCATTCTGGACTCTTTCCATGACAATAATAACTAATCATATATTCTTCCTAAACAGTTCTCTCCCTCATCTATTTCAATGTTGTATACATTATTTAATCCCTTCTTTATTCCCCCACCCCTGATGTCAATTCTACTTTACAACAGTTGCACTATGTAATATTTGTCCCTTTGTGACTGAGATATTTCATTCAGCACAATGTCCTCCAGGGTGGTTCATTTTGTATAATATTTCATGAGGTCCTTGTTTTTCAACACAGCATAGTATTCTATTGTGTGACTATACCACAGCTTCTCTATGCATTCTTTTGTTGATGGACACTCAGGTTGTTTCCAACACTTTGATATTGTGCACACAGCCGTGATAAACATTGGTGACCCTCTTGGTTTTTAGGGGCAGTTAGTTTCATGAGAAGATATTGCCCATCCTTCTCTTGCAGAGTTTCAGGCGGATTTGAAAATCATGCCTTCAGGATTGCAGTGCTTCTTCTTGCCAATAGGCCACCAGAGCTTTGTAAGGGTGTAGAATGCAAAGAAAATAATAAGATTAGAAAAGAAATAAAATTAATGTCTAGTTCACTTTTGAATTAACTTTAAGTGAATGTTTATTCATTCAATTGAAAATAATCAATCTAGTCTACTCTATGGTTTAAAAACATTAAACAGGAAATTTTATAAACTATACTCATTCTCTGGCGGTTTAGTGGCAAGAAGCTATACTACAATCCCAAAGGCATGTGGTTCGAGGCCACCAGCTTCTCTGCAAGAGAACAAGGGCAATTTCCTCCCATGTAATTAATTGCCTTTGGAAAGTGGCTAGAGCATCAGCTATGGGTTGGTATCAACTCTATGGTACACAACAACAACACAATAATTAAAACAAAGTTTTTAAATTGTGAAAAACTTTCAAAATTAAATAATGTTTTATATTAGTATGACCCAAATGCAAATGATAAGATTTCTCTAATGAAATACATGACTAAGGTCTTTTAAATAGATTTTTCTGCAACCTCTGTTTAGCACTCAGCACAATTAAATAGTGGAAATAAAGTCATGTAGACTGTAGTGTTTATTTCTAAAATTTTACTCCTTGTTTCTTAGAATGACTTTAATTCTGAACAAAATATTTTTCCACTAGTTTTACTGTTGTTGTTAGATGTCTGGGAGTCAATTATGACTCACAGAGAACCTATAATCAAAAGATCATACTTTGCCTTATCCTGTTCCATTCTCATGATCTCCACTTTGTTAAAATTGTTTCAGTTACTGTGTCAAATTATGTTGCTGAAGGCCTTTCTCTCTTTCTCTGACCCTCCAACTTTATCTGCATGATGTCTTTCTCCAAAGACTTTTCTCCCTATAACACGGACAAAGAATATGAGGAAAAGTTTCATTATCCTTTCTTATAAAGAGCACCCTGGCTGTACTTCCTCCATGTTGTTTTTGTTGATTGCCATTGAGTTGAGCATGAATCATAGTGACACTATGAACAAAAGGCCAGAAGCCTTTCTATAACTATCATCATTTCACAAAGTCATAGTTTTCAGAGGTATGTTGTTTAGGAAGTAGATGACACTCCTGGTTCCAAACCTGTCTTAATCTGGGAGCTCCATGAAACACCATGGGTAACCATTAGGCAAAAGGTTCAGTATCACAGCCACCCCAGGTACCTCAGGACAGCATATTGACAGAAGAGTGCTATACCACTTAGAAGAATGTTCCTCCAAAATAATAACGACTGACTTTTACATAAAAAAATCCCTCTTCAAGGTCTTGTTGACTCTAAACAAAAGGCTTAAAAAAACAACCAATATAGAACAATATAGAACGGTGTTGTTGTTGTTGTTATGTGCTATTGTGTCACCTGCAACATATAGCAAAACTCTGTACAGCAGCTCTGGACCCTTCCCTGTCCTGAGACAGTCTCACTAATTCTGACACACCAACCCCCATTTCCCCAGTTACTGAATCAATCCATCTCATCCACGGTCTTCCTCTCCGGCACTACCCATCCACCCTTCTGAGCATGATAAGGCAATACATTCAATATATATTTTGGCAATAATTTAGTCAGTACTTTTTTGGCAATATACCCAATACTCACTTCCAATATCTCAATTCAATGGCAGGAATGAAAGAAATATAAACTAGTAAATGACCTGACTTTGTCTGTTTTAACACTCGGTGTCATTATGTGTGAGAATTATCTCTATTGCAAGAGTTATATTTTCTTTTTATAGAAATTAATACTAAGACATCATAGTTGTTGCTTTTACAGTTGGGTTGGAACAGACCCATAACTGACTCTTCAGCAGGTTTTCAAAGGCAGTTAATCATACAGAAGGAGATTGCCCATACTTCTCCCACGGAGCAGCTGGTGGTCTCAAACCATGGGCCTTCGGGATTACATGGAAGCTTCTTGCCACAGGTTTAAATAAGAAAAAGTATTACAAAAATACCCTGTAGTTGGAGATGAACAAAGCCAGTTGAAAGCACAGAAAATCAAATCTAAATCTTGTCAATGAATAAAAGGGTAACCCAGAGTGTTATATAGGGAACTTAAGTTTTCAAGAAGAGGAAATAAATGGATTCGCTAGAACTAGAACAGGTTAGCAAAATAGAAAAGCCTTCAATATCAAAGCAACCCGTACCTATCCTTGACTGACTTCTGGTCTAGAAAATAATTAAGGAGACAGAACCTCAGAGAAATAACGGAGAAATAGGGATAAACAAAGAAAAAAAGGAGAGAAACCACATCTGGCTGGTAAAGATAAACTGCCAACCTAATGTGTGCAGACCAGACCAGCTCTAGCCATATCTTGCATTAGAAGGAGCACAAAGAAATATGATGGAGTGTAGAGGCCAGGATGATTTCTAATATTCCCTTGCTCTCTCATGATGACCGTCCCTCAAAAACTGAGAAAAGGGCTTGTGTATGAAATGTGATTTCAGAAAATCAATAAGGACCTGGAAATAGTTAATACATAACTATTATGTATGGGCGCATTTGGACTATACCTGCATGTTGGTGTGTCCTGGGGGAAATATTTTGCACAAAGAAATAAGAGAGTAGTGTATTTTTCAATAAGACAAAATTCAAATGCTTAAATCTTATCCATGAAAAGAACCATGAAATCTCAGGTGTCTCCTCTCAAATTCTATTAAGACATTATGTAACCTTTCAGAATAGGAACAGTTTCCCACTTTTAAGTTGGCCCAGAGGAAGAAGACACTAGAACTACAAAAATGCTTTGTCTAACATTTTAGGATTTATACCATGAAAGTAGAGAGTGAAGAAAATATTTCTTCTCTAGGAAAAAGTCTCTCAAGGAACTTATTTCACTTTATCTCTTCCACAAACACACAAACATTTACCTGCAGTGAAAAAAGCTTTTTCACAGTCTCATGATATCAACACCGAGTATTCAGTAATTCATACTAAGAATGTTCTTAATTGAGTAGCTAAATATTTTCAAACTATTTTGTTTCAATAAAAGACGTTTTGTAATGGGTGTTGTCACAAAATGTATTAATTTTCTATAATAAATTGATTAAAATGTTATTTTTTATTTAAATATAACAAGGAAATTTGTTTACATAGTTATTGTATAAAATAAAGCAAACATCTTCTTATTGGAAAGTTGATTAAATATGTTTTTGCATGATCTTTGTTTACAAAATAGATCCAAAAGTGTTCTGGGAGGGAAAAAAACTGCAACGATGCTTAACTACTCTTTTTACTAATTTCACCATTTTGAGTTTGGCAAGCCAGTTTATCAAAGTGCTGGTGTATGTAAAAAGAATTTATTTTTATTATTTTTTTTAGTATAGTGAGATTCCACTGATGTTTTATTTCATGCAAAAAATTAAATACCAAATTACAGTATGGAGTGAGTGGAAAATTGCTAATAAAATATGCCTATCAAAGTTGGGGAATATTAGAATGTTCATATGGGTGCAGTTCAGTTAACAGAAAAATTGGATTCTAATCATTTGCTTTTGATGGCAATTTTGCTCTTGGTTCCTAGGTTCACCTGACATAAAGGACAAACTATATTTGCAAAATACTGTCTGGGAACATACCTTCTATAAAATCCATTATTTGCTTAACACTTCTGTTCACATTCTGTACATTATTTGAAAAGTCTTCAGGTGCTTAGTTGTCATTCTAACAGGGGATTCTGCTTCCACAAATTTTTAATTTTTTTTTAAAAGGCACATAAAAAATCTAAACATAAAGAGGTTTCTGTGGGTAGTATATTAAAGTAGCTACATTAAAAATAGACTCTTTCCTCTTCATAATGCCTGTCAAATTCCTATGATATTGATTTATCAGTAGGACAATTGTTTGAGGATGGTTTCAAAGAAAACTTTTCCCCCCATGTGAATATTTCTTAAAAAAAAAAAAAGCATAGATTTCCTTCTCCACACCTGTTCTTCAGATTATTACATATTTTCATTAACTTGCTTTCTTGATAGAAAATAAGAGTGTGGCTTTTCTAATGGTAATGCAGGACCTGAGAACTTTACTAGTGCTATATAATTAGATATACATCGATAAGAAAATAATTTTAACTGTTGCTACTCTGCATTATAAAGAATTCTCATAAAATGGAATTTATGAGTTTTATCTTAAATACAGAGGTCAACAATACCTGCATTATCTTCTAAAATCTTAGATCATTTGGTAAAAAAGCAATTGGTTAAGAGAAAAGTAAGAGATCAGAGCAATTTTATCATATTTATCAAGGCAGCTCAGGTGACCTATTTGATAAGAATTTGTGCTGCCAACCTAAAGGAAGGTGCTTTGAATCCACCAGCCACTCTGAGAGAAAGATGGGTATTATCAGTGTTACCCCTTTTGATCAATCTAGCAATAACTGTGTTGTAGAAGGGAGCTTTGGCTTAGTGGTAAGAAGATGTGCTGCAATCCCTAAGGCAAGCAGTTTGAATCCACCGGCTGTTCTGCAGAAGGATAACAATCTCCTTCCATGCAATCTACTGTCTCTGAAAATCTACTGGAGGGTTGAATCTGATTTGATGGCATAACATAACAACATTATCATTTGCTTCCATTTCACAAATAGGAAGACTGAAGCACAGAGTTAGTCAATAAGCTCATCAAGTCCTATTTGTTGTTGTTGTTGTGTGCCATCAAGTTGCTTGCAACTTATGCCAACCCTATGTACAACAGCTCTGAACTCTGCTCTATCCTGAGTCAACCTTATTGTCTTTGAAACACCTATCCCCATTACCCTAGTTATTAAGTCAGTCCATCTTATCCAGGGTCTTCCTCTTTTGCATTGCCCCTCCATCATCTCAAGTCCCTCTCGAAGGACTGGTCCCTCCTTGCAACGTGCCCAAAGTATGCCAGACAAAGCTTCAGAATCTTTGCCTCCAAAGAGCAGCCTGGATTCACCCTCTCCAGGATGAATCTTCTTGCTCTCTTAGCAGTCCATGGTATATTCAATACTCTTCATCACTACAGCTCAAAGGCATCAATTCTCCTTCTATTATTCCTAGGCTTTTCCCAGCTTTCAGATGCATAGCATGTAATTCCGATGACCATGCCCCAGATCAGGTACACCTTGGTCTCCAGACTGACATTGTTGATTTTTAGTACTCTGGATAGGTCCCTGACAGCCTAGTCTCACACCAAGCAGTAAATATAAATAGAAAGTGACAACAGCCTATACAGAGCTGTGTTGCAAGTTTCTGACTAAACTCTAGAATAAAATATCTAACTTTTGGGTATGAGTCCCTATAGAAGAAATAAAGAACCTTTGTTCTTCTAATTAAGTAGTGGTCATGAAAACACAAATTCTACGGAGCACTACATTATCTCACTGTAACATTTATTGTTGTTAGATGCCATAGAGTTGATAGGAATCCTAAAAAAACAGGTCTGAACCCTGCCTTATCCTGTGTCATCTTCTTCATTTCTCACGCTCTCATTGCTACTGTCATTGTGTAAGTCCATCTTGTTGAGAGTCTCCCTCTCCTATGTCAATCCTCTACTGTGCCTACCATAATATAGTTTTCTAAAGAATACGCTCTCTTAGCAACATGCCCAATGTACATGAGATAAAGCTTCTCCATCCTTGAATCCAAGGGGCACTCTGGCACACTACTTTCAAAATATACTTGTTTGTTCTTTTGGCAGTCTTTGAGATATTCAATGCTCTTCTCCAACACCACAACTCAAAGGCTAGTGCCAACAATGTTGATTGTAGTTTGATGTAATATGAAATCATTGAAAATTTCCACCTTTTCTCCATCTATCATGATGTTGCTTATTGGTCCAGTCGTGAGAATTTTTGTGTTGTTGATGTTGAGACATAATCCATTTTCAAGACTGTGGCCCTTGATCTTCTGCAGCAAGCAAGGTTAAGTCATTTGTATAACACAGTCCAATGATGAGTCTTCCTCCTATCCTGATATCGCATTTTTCTTCAGAGTCTAGCATCTCAAGAAGAAAGGAAACAACTCTGACACATACCTTTCCTGATTTTAAAGCACATAGTGTTTGTTTGCTCTTTTCAGTTAACAGCTTCTTGGTCTAGGTATTGGTTTCATAGGAGCATAATTAAGTGTTCTGGGTTTCCCACTCTTTTCAGTGTTACCATTGTTATGATTTACATAATCAAACACTTTTTCATAGTCAATAAACACACATAGACATTCTTCTGGTATTTCTTACCTTCAACCAGGATCCAACTGACATCACTAGTGCTGTAGCCTCTAATAAATCAAGCTTGAACTTCTGTCAGATCTATGTAAATGGACTGCCCCAGATGTTTTGGGGTAACTTTCATCAATATTTTGCTTGAATATTATATTAATGATATTGTTCTATAATTTCCGTATTCTGTTAGATTATCTTTCTTGAAAATGGGATGAGTTAGGTTATCTTCCAGTTACTTGGTGAAGAAACTGCTTTTCAAATTTCCTAGCAGAAGCTGGTAAGTATATCAAATACCATGTTATTTGAAACAGATGTCAATTGGTATTCCATCAATTCCTGGTGTCTCATTTTTTGCCATTGACTTTACTGCAGCTGGAACTTGAGCATTTTTTAATGTAACATTAGCATTCACAAAACTCTTTGCAAGTATAAATTATTATTCTATTTAAAATGTTGTATGTACAGATAATTTTCAACTTCTTATGGAATTGCCAAGGGCTTTTATCATAATTATTTCAGTTTGACAGGACAACAAAAGAAGTGATTGGAAAATTGCTTATAAAGTGGGTTAATTTTACTGCTGCATTAAAAATTACAACAAATTTAAAGGCTTAAGACACCATCTACTTTTTACCTCAAAATTTCTGTAAGTTAAGTTTCCAAACATACCTTAGTTGGGCTATCTTCTCAGAGTCTCCTAATTCTAAAATCATGAGGGAGCTGAAGGCTCGATTTTCATTTGTCTTTACCTGAAGTTCTCAACTAAATTCATTAAGGCATCTACAGAATTTAGTACCTTGAATTTGCAGGACAAACTAAAAATCACCATTTTCTTGCTGATTTTTAGATGAAGTCACATTCAGTTCCAATAAGACTCTCTTTGGCCTTCATTCCCCTCATCAAAAAATAAATCCTATATATTCAAATTCGGCAGGAGAATCTCTTTTCATAGTCCCAAAACTAGAAGAATGACACTGTGAACTAAGTCAAAGTAAAGTGTGCAAAATTCTTTCAGCTGTCTCCTAGTCTACTGTTTAGAAAGTGAGTTCTGATGATATAATTTGTAGAAAGATGTACTGCTAAAGTAAAGCAACACCTCTCCAGTGGTTCAAATCCATCAGTGGGTGTGAGGGCAAAAAGAAACAGTTCCCTCCTATGGGATATATAGCCTAGTAAACTCACTAGATGGTTACCTGTGAGTTAGTTCAGACTGGACAGCAATAAATTAAGTTGAATACTGTTAAGAAAGGCTTAGTCTTAGTCTACACTTAAGGAAAGAGAAATATATGAAGATTATTCTGGAATTCAGATTCTAAATATTCCATATTGGTCTGGTTATCTAGTTTTGAAAGTTTACAATCTTGAAAATCTTGTAAAGAGGTTATATGCACATATTGGGTTACCAGTTGTCAGAATCAATTTAATGGCTACTAATAACAATATGTGTATAATGGGTATAAAGGAGAGATTTTACAAAAAATGGATAAACTCACTAGTTTGTTATACAAAATATTTGTTTTTCTTCTTTTTAATGATCCTTCATTTCCCAAGAAACTTCTCTTTACAATTAGAACATTTCCTAAATGGAATATCAGCTTTGAAGATGGCATTAATTCAATAATTATATTTATGGTCGTTAGACTATCTCCTCAAACAATAACTAAACTTTCTTTGTAGATAACAGGAAAATGAATTTTAACAATATATGTCACTAATTAGCTTTTCATTACTTCATTTTTTATGTTCATATATTTTAAATGTGCCATATGTTATTATAGAAACAAAGATTTCCCCCCTAAACATCATATAATTGACAATTAATACTTCTTGTAAACAGTAATAACAAAATACATTTTTCACATAGAGTTTGATACTTGGCTAACAACAGTTTTATTAAGATTTAAGTTACATGTTATATGGGTGAGATAGATAGATAGATAGATAGATAGATAGATAGATAGATAGATAGTCATTAAGCTGGCATACTTGTTCTTTAGCATTTTGGATAGATCATTGACAATGGATTTTCCCAACACAACACAGTTTTCATTTCTTGACCATGTTGTTACCATGTATATGGAATGTGGATCCACACAAAATTAAGTCATTAGTAAATTCAATCTTTTCTCCACCTATCATGATATTGCCTATTAAACTTATGGTGAGAATTTTTGTATTTTTGATGTGGAAATTTAATAATACCATATTATTATTCTTTTTGGAAAGAATTGACAAAACACAAGGCCTCAGGAATTGATGGCATACCAATTGATATATTTCAACAAACACACTCTGCCCTGGATATGCTCAACAAGTTCTACCAAGAAATATGAAAGACAACCATGTGGACAACTGACTAGAAGAGATCTATATTTGTTTCCATTCCAAAGAAAGGTAACCCAACAGAATGCAGAAATTATTGAACAATACCAATTAATAGGACATGTGGGCAAGATTCTGCTGAAGATCATTCAAAACAACTAGAACAGCACATCAACACAGAACTGCCTCAAGAGCAGGCTGAGTCTTAGAAGACTCCATGGTACTAGGGATATTATAGCTAATGTTAGATAGATCTTGGCTGAAAGCAGAGAATACCAGAGGAATGTCTATCTGTGCTTGCTTGACTATGTAAAGGCATTTGAATGGGAATCCCAGAACACTTGACTGCATTTAAGCAAAACTTATACTTGGACCAGGAGGCTGTCATCAGAACAGAGCAAGGGAACAGTTCATGGTTCAAAATTGAGAAGGGTGTGCACCAAGGATGTGTCCAATCTCCATACCTTTTCAGTATATCTGTAAAACAGATTATCCGGGATGCTGGGCCATATGAGGAGAAATGTAGCATCAGGACCAGAGGAAGACTCATCAACAATCTGCATTATGCAGATGACAGACCCTGCTTGCTGAAACTGAGGAGGATCTGAAGCACTTGTTGCAGAGGGTCAAGGATTGCAGCCTTCAATATGGGTTGCAGCTCAACATCAAGAAAACAAAGATCCTCACCACTGGGCCAATTGATGAGGAGATTGAGATTATTAACAGCTTTAGTTTGCTTGGCTCCACAATGGTACCAGCAGCCAGAAAACCAAAAGATGAATTGTATTGGGAAAGTCTGCTGTCAAAGACCTCGCCAAAGTACTGAAGAGCAATAAAGTCAGTCTGGAGACTAAGATGTGCCTGATGTTGGCCATATTCTTCACAATTGCTTGTTATGCATCAGTGAGCTGGACAATGATTAGAGATGACAGAAAAAGAATTGATGCCTTTGAGCTGTGATTCTGGAAAAGAATATTGAATATACCATGGACTACCAGAAGAACAAACAGGTTCATCCTAGAGAGAGTAGAACCAGGCTGCTCTTTGGAGACAAGAATTCTGAGGTTTCATTCAATACTGTGGGCATGTTTCAAGGAGAGACCTGTTCTTGGAGAGTGTCATCATGTTTGGAAGAGTGGAGGGACAGAGAAAGAGAAGACCCTCGATGAGATGGATTGATTCAGTGACTGGGGTAATGGTGGTAAGTGTGTCGAAGACAATAAGATTGACAGAGGATAGTGCAGGTTTAGAGCTACTGTTCATAAGGTCACTATGAGTAGCAGGTGACTTGACAGCACATAACAACAACAGTGTTCCCTTGCTCTGTTTGCCTCTTGGTCTAGTTATAATTTGTGCTTGAGGACAATTAAATGTTCTGAGATTCTCATTCTTCTCAATGTTAGCCACAGTATGTTATGATACACACAGTCATATGCCTCTACATAGTCAATAAAACACAAATATACATCGTCCTGTCATTCTTTGGTTTCAACCAGGACCATCTGACATCAGTGATGATTTACTTGGTGCCATGACCTCTTCTAAATCCAGCTTGTCTTTCTGAACTATAGGATATCCAACCCCAATCTCACTTCCATTGTTTAGATATGTAGTGAGTTAAAATATCAGACAGTTAAAATCTCTGAGTCTGAAGAGTATCAAAACTAAAGGATCAAGATATCTGTTTCCATAGGAAGTGTTGGAATATCATTATGTAAGATAGGATATACATCATGAGAATTGCAGAAGCATTAAGAGAGGACCTGAAAGAGGCAGAAAGAATATTTGAAGAAACAATTACAGAAAATTAACTGAATAAGATGTTTCCAGATCCCCAGCACAGGCCGAATAGAGAGTATCATGATAAATGGAGAAAGGATTGAGGTTAACAGTAACTTCATCTTGCTTTGATACACAATCAACACTTGTGGCACCAGATCTCAAGATATCAAAGGATGTGATGCATTGAGAAAATCTCAAGGATCTTTTGAGTGCTAAAGACAACGATGTCAGTTTGGAGACTAAAGTATGCTTGATCTAGCCCATAGTCTCCTCAATTGCTTGCTATACACTTGAGAATTGGACAATTAATTAAGTTGACAGAAGAATTATTGATAGCTTTGAGTTGTGATGCTGGTGAAGAGTATTGAATATTCCATGGTTTGTCAAGAGAATAAATAAGTCTGTACTAGTGAAGGTAAAACACATTTCCTAATCGGAGGCAAGGATTTTAAAAAAACTTTATTTTAAATGTATGAGTGTCCATTCAAATCATTTGATAAATTCGGATTATTTGATATAACTAACCTTCAGTCCCTTCACTCTCAAAGATTGGTTTTGTTTTGGAGTTTTTTTAAAGGACATTGTTTTTTAATTTTATATTAGTTTGCACACAGAATTCACATTCATATACTTTGGGTTTCACACATTCCTTCATTCACATTGTGAATACATTGCATTTTATAAAACCAATCACCATTGCCAACTGTCACCCCATCCTTTCAGGTCCCTACTGACTTTTTCCTAATTTATTTACCTCCCCTCTCTGCTCACTCAATTGCAAATCCATTCTTTCCCCTTCTCAGTCCTCCTTCTCCTACCCCTTCTCCCTTTGGACTTTTATACACATCTAACTAGTTTCATTCTACTTTTACAGAAATGGTCTTATGCAGTATCTGTCCATGAGACTGAGTTAATCTCTAACCTCTCCCACGTTATATATATAGTCTTTTCTTGATCATTGTTCTTGAGTGCTGCATGGTATTCCATGGGAATGTACAATTTCTCAATCCATTCAATTGTTGATTAACATTTGGACTGTTTCTATGTTCTTGCTGTTGTGAATAACACTGCTAAGAAAAATGGTGTACAAATATCCATTTGTATCTCTGTTCTATTTTCCCCAGGTTATATTCATAGTAGTAGAAAAGAATTTGGAACCCTATGGAATTTATATGGAATAATTATAAGAAATTTCTAAGTTCAAATTTGGAGAAACACCAAATTGTGGAGGCAAGGAGATTGAAGCTGCATCTCACATACTTTGGGCATGTTGCCAGAAGAGACCAATCTTTGGAGAAGAACATGCTTAGAAGGGTGGAGGGTCAGCACAGAAGAGGAAGACCCTGGATTAGATAGGTTAACACAATTACTGTGGCAATGGGGTCAGACGTGTCACAGATAGTGAGGTTGACTCAGGATAGGGCAAGATTCAGATCCATTGTTTATAGAGTCACTATGAATTATAGCCGACTCGATGGCACATAAAAACAATGGAAATAAAACTTAGAATATTCATTACTAGTCTTTCAAGAAATGTTAAAGTGTGTCCTTCCACCTGACAGGAAAAAACAATGAAACAGACAAAAAACTAGGTAGTAACTCAAAGGCATTAACAAAAAGGAAAATATCCAATAGTGTGAATATCTATGTCAATTTTTTTTCAAATTATTCATTTTAAATATTTTTCCATTTCTTTTTTATTAGTATTATCTAAAGAAACATGATTTATGACCCAACCAGAATGAGCTTAAATATATCACAGAGGATTATGTAACAATGATGCAAAATTAATATAATGGAGACAATGCTTCACCAAAAACAAACCCAACCCTCTAGTATGGAATCAATTGATACACGGCAATCTTCCATTGAGTTTCCAAGGCTGTAAACTGTTATGGTAGGAGGATGCCCATCCCTCATGGAGTGCCCAGTAGATTCAAACCACCAAACTTTCACTAATCAGCCAAATATATAAAGTAACACTCCACCAGAGCTCCTTTTTAAAAAAAAAAAATTAAAAAAAAAATCTCAACATCTACTTAAGTGGAAGTGTGGAATTTCTGGAGCATATAAACAAGGAGGCACAATACATCAACAAGGGAAAGAAAGAATAATGATTCAAAACTATCTAACACAAATTTGGATTTTTGTTTGTTTGTTTCTCTCTTTGGCCAGTTGTCTTCCAAATTCCTAGCACAGCCCGAAGAGCACCTCCAAGGCTAAATCTGTTTGTTGAAATATGTCAATTGCTACCCCATCAATTGATGAAACTTGTTCTTTCCCTGCCCCAAAGACTTCAACACAGCTTAATCATCTTCCTACATTACTATTGGCTCTTGATTACTTCTTATTAGCCTGTTCATTTTAGTAGAGGGACTCTGTATTTCTTTCATCTTCTTTTGATGCATAATTCAATATTTTCCCCATAGCATCCATCACGATTGCCACTAGAGGCTTGAATTTGTTCTGCAGTTCATACAGCTTGAAAAAAAATGCCAGCTAAGTTCTTAATTTTTTTAATTTTCTAACTCAAGCTTTTGTACATTCTGTTATAATATTTTGCTTTATTTTCTTGAGATTTTTTAAAATTATTAATTTTAATGAAAATTTGCAGAGACTTTGGATTTCCATTAATTCATTGAGATTCACTTTTAAATCTTCTGTTCATCTCTTTTGCTTTGGTATCTTCCCCGAATGTTTTGACTTCTTGATGTTCTAGTGCAATTTTCGGAGTCTCTCCTGACACCAATTTTAGTCTTTTCTTTCTCCCCTACATTTTATTTTCTTCACAGATGTTATTCTACAACTGATCTGGTCATTGATCACTAGTGACAACACCTCAAACTATTAATTAGATGGCTTTTTAAATTTTATTTAAAGAAACCAAAGTCCTCACCACTGGGCCAAATAGTAATAGATAAAGGACTGAAGTTGTCAGTGCTTTCATCTTGCTCAGATTCATAAACAACATCTTTGGAATTGCAGTCAAGAACTCAAAAGATGGGGGAGGGGGGGGAGAAGCGTGCAACAATGAAGGAAAGGAATTCCAAAATCTCTGTAGATGTTCATTGAAATGAAAAATAAATTAAAAAATATTTAATACACACACACACAAAGAAAAAAAAAGAACTCAAAAGATGTATTGCATTGGAAAAGTTTGGTATCAAGGACCTATCCATCTTAGCTAAGGAACAATGATTCCAGTTTAAAGACTAAAGTGCACCTGATTCAAGCCATGGTCTTTTTAATTCCTTACTATGCACCTGAAAGTTAGGTAATGAATGTAGAGGACAGAAGAAGAATCAATGTCTTTGAGTTGTGGTTTTGGAGAAAAGCACTGAATATCTGATGGACTTACAAACAAACAAACACAAACAAAAACACCCAAACCAAAGAATCAAAATAACATGTATTGGTGAAAACGCAACCACAGTTTTCACTAGAGGTAAGAGTGGCAAAGCTTTGTCTCACATACTTTGGACATGCTGTTAGAAGGGGAAACCATTCCTTGGGGCAAAAAGACATCATACTGGGAAAGGTGGAGAATCGGTGAATGAGAGGAAGACTCTCAATGAGATGGATTGGTACAGAAACTATAACAATGGACTCAAACATGCCAGAGATGATGAAGATGGTATAAAATATGTCAAAATTCATACGACCTCTAGGAAGCATACTTGACTAGATGGTTCCTTACTAACAGGAACAACAATAAGGTCTCTAGAATGTATTTCTCTTTCATTCTGGGCATCTTTGTACTTTTAGCTTCATTCTTATATATGTACTTCTTACATTATTATATATAATTGAGTCAGAACTGACTCAGATCTTTCTATACCAGGTTTTCAGAAGTAGGTGACTGGGAAGCTTGTGCATTCTTCTTGATGAACTGGAGCAACTGGAGGATTTGAACCACATGCCTGTGGGATAGTAGTGTAAATCATTATCACAAAGCTCCCAAAGCTCCCTATGTCCTACATTATTACTACATAAAAATATAAGTTCTTGAGTTCAAGAATGCATTTCTATGGATTTTATTATCTTAAATTAATTAATTAAGCTCCTTGAGCATTACAGTCTCACCAGTACAATGTGAACAAAGGATAGTGTGAAACACAATGTATACAAAACAAATTTTGTAAGCAAACCAATATAAAACAAAAATTTTAAAAAAATGGAAAAGGTAACATTCACTGAAAATATTATAAAGCACAGTCATATTCTGTAAAAAAGGGTTCATAATGTAAATGTGTTATTACATGTACATTTACTACAATAAAAATACATGTTTGTACAAAAAATAAAGACAAATATTGCCTTGAGGAAAAAAGAAGTGGTACTTTTTGAATGAAAGTAATGAAAAATGGAGACAATGTTCCTTTATTTCTTGTTGTTGTTGTAGTTTTTATGTGCAGTCAACTCACCTGTGACTCATAGAAATCCTATGTGTAACGGCCCTAAACCCTGCTCTATTCTGTGCCAATCACATTGTCTTTGACACACCTACCTCAATTACACCTAGTCACTAAATCAGTACGTTTCTTCAAGGGTCTTCCTCTCCTGTGCTTTCCCTCCACTCTCTCAAGCATGGTGTCCCTCTCCAAGGACTGGTCGTTCCTTGCAACATGTCCAAAATATGTCAGACAAAGCTTCAGAATCCTTGCCTCCGAGGAGCAGCCTGGTTTAACCCTCATGATTCTAAATGCCTTAAGTAGGTTTGCAAATAGAAGTGTTGTTGTTTTGGTTATATGCCATCAAGTCGCTTGTGACTCATAGAGACCCTATGTACAACAGCCCTAAATTCTGTTCTGTCCTGTGCCAATGTCATTGTCTCTGACACACTCATCCCAATAACCCCGGTCACCGAATGAATCCACCTCCTAGAGGGTCTTCCCCTCCTGTGCCTGCCCTCGACCCTCCCAAGCATGATGTCCTTCTCCAAGGACTAGTCTCTCCTTACAACATGACCAAAGTATGTCAGACAAAGCCTCAGAATTCTTGCCTCAAGGAGCAGCCTGGTTTAACCCTCTCCAGGATGAATCGGTTTGTTTTCTTAGCAGTCCATGGCACCCTCAATACTCTTCTCCAACACCAAAGCTCAAAAGCATCAATTCTCCTTCTATCCTCCCTAGTAATTGTCTAACTCTCTGACGCATAACGAGTGATTGCAAAGACCATGGCCTATATCAGATGCACCTTAGTCTCCAAGACATTGTAGCTCTTCAGTATTTTAGAAAGGTCCCTAGCAGCAGACTTTCCCATCGCAATACATCTTTTCATCTCCTGGCTGCTGGTGTCAAGAGTGCTGACTGTGGAGC
>NW_006400154.1:303502-310574 GCF_000299155.1 Elephantulus edwardii
ACATTTTAAATATTACAGTTAACTTTTTTAAAAATTATATGTGTTATTTGGAAATCAAATAAGAATCCATTAAGGGGAAAAATGTATCACTCAATTAGAAAAATTTTTCAATCAGCAATTTAGAATGTGAGGGTAGGCCACGGGAAATCAATCACAGGGTTGAACAATTTGGTGGGTAGAGGAAGAAGGTAAAGGAATGGGAAAGATTTGGCAAGAACCTGAAAATATGGGTAATGGTGGACATAGTTCAGTGGTGATTAATTTTCTAAAGCATGATGTATGGGAATGATTGTATGAAGCACATTGTGAATGAAGGAAAGTATGAAACACAATGTATTAGACTTTTGTATGCAAATCAACACATTTTTTTAAGTAATGCACAAAATAAAATTATGAAAGCTTAAAAGAAAAAATGGTAAAAGTCCATTATAAATTTAGAATGCAGAAATCTTTCCCAGAATCACTATGAGAGGGAGCTCTGGTGGCCTAGTGGCAAGAAGTTGTACTGTGATTCCAAAGGCAGTCAGTTCAAATCCACCAAATGCTGTGCTAGAGAATAATGAACAATCTTCTTCTGTGCCAGTCAGATCTGACTTGATGGTACACAACAAGAGAAAAGAGGGCATTTTCATGTCTGTTTTTATCGGTTGGTGGTTTGGTGTTTTTTGGTTATTTTTTTTCTGTATAGAAAAAAAAGGGGGGGAAGGGAACTGCATGAAAACAAAGACATAAACTAAAGGGGGAAATGGCTATACCTGTATAGTAAGAAAAGATGATTCTTCTGATATAAAAAGTGTCAGAAACTGAGAAAGAAAATGGTCACAGTCAAGCAACAGGAAATAAAAAAGGTTAAAAGGAATAACATAAACTTCCAATAAAAGAACTATTAATGGTTTTTAAAAATACTAAAATGCCATTACCCTCATAGTGTGAGAAATACAAAATAAAAACAGTGAATCCTATGATACCAAAGCTCATGAGACTGCTTTTTTTTTACCAAGTCTTACCAGTTTGGGGTTTTTAATAGGTATACTCTGAATACCTTTTTTTTCTAATAGAAAACATATCAGTTTTCCTTCTGTAAGGTTTGCCCTTCCCACAGGATCCTACTTTTTAAGCTTTCACTGTAAATCTAGTAATCATATAAAAATTTAAAGTGAGCAACATACTGTTGACATGCCTGTGGTGAAGTAGCAATTCCTCCACTATGCTGGAGAAAATAAGAAATAACACAATATCTGAAAAAAATTAAAGAAGAATGTAGAAGTCACCCTAGGAATGTATCCCGGGAAAAACCATGCACATTTATAAAGCGATGACTGGATAAGTTAGGTAATATAATATTTTATCTAATAACACAAATTGGGAATAATCCAAATGCCACTCTGTATAAAACTATTTAGATATGCAAGAGGAATAAACACAAAACAAAAAAATCAGGCTATTATGAATTGTTTTAAAGAATAGGAAAGATTGTATACATTGACAGGAAAATATCTCCAGGATACAATAAAAAGAACAAGATGTAGATCAGTATTTCACATTCCAAATTTTTTGTAATCTATATTTTCTGTTATAGATATATTTCTATGCCTCTGAAAGAGATAGTAAAAAAGTTAAGCTCAATCAATATCATTGGCTAGAACAAGGTCAGAGTTCAATTGTGTAATAGATCATAATTACTCATATGCAAGTTCAAATATAACTTAAAAAAACTAAAATAATTCCATTAAGAGTAAAATTTTACACTGAGTTTATCCCACCTCAATTTAAAAACCATCTCAAAAAAAATTGATGCATTGAACACTAATTATTGAAGACCAGGAAAGTGGGATGCCATAATATATGGAGAAAGCAAAAAGTCCTTACACATGTTGTTGTTGTTGTTGTTGTTATGTGCTGTTGAGGCACTTGTGACTCAAAGATCCTAGGTACAACAGCTCTATACCCTGTCCTATGCCGATCGTACTGTTCTGACACACCTACCCACTTTATTCTAGTCACTGAATCAATCCATCTTATTGAGGGTCTTTTTTTCTTGTGCTGTCCCTACACCCTCCCAAGCATGTTGTCACTCTTTAAGGACTGGACCCTCCTTGTAACATTTCCAAAATATGTCAGGCAAAGCTTCAGAACCCAGCCTCCAAGGAGCAGCCTCTCTCACCCTCTCTAAGACAAATCTGTTTGTTCTCTTAGCAATCCATGGTATATTCAATACAATTCTCTAGTACCACAGCTCAAATTCATCAATTCACCTTCTATCATCCTTAATCATTGTCCAGCTTTCTGACACATAGCAAGCAATTGCAAAGACAATAGCATGAATCAGGCACACCTTAGTATCAAAACTGGTATCACTGCTCTTCAGTATTTTGGAGAGCTCTCTGAAAGCAGACTTTCCCAATGCAATTCATCTTTTAATTTCCTGGGTGCTAGTACCAAAAGTTTCATTGTGGGGCCAAGAGCACTAACGCTGTGAATAATCTCAATCTCTTTACCAATTGGCCCAGTGGTGAGAATCTTTGTTTACTTGATATTGAGCTTCAACCCATAATGAAGATTGCAATTTTTGACCTTTTGAAGCAAGTGCTTCAGGTCCTCCCCAGTTTCTGCAAGCAGGGTGTGTCATCTGCTTAATGCAGATCGTTGATGAGTCTTCCTCGAATTGTGATGTCACATTTCTCTTCATAGAGCCCAGCATCCCAGATAGTCTATTCTGCATATAGAGGTATGGAGCTAGGACACACCCTTGCTGCACACCCCTCTCAATTTTGAACTATGCACTGTTCCCTTGCTCTGTTCTGATGACTGCCTCCTGGTCCAAAGAATAGGTTTTGCATAAACACAGTCAAGTGTTCCAGGATTCCCATTCTTCTCAGAGTCAGCCATAGTTTTTTTGATCCACACAGTCAAATGCCTTTGCATAGTCATTAAAGCACAGATAGACATTCCTCTGGTGTTCTTTGCTTTCAGCCAAGATACATCTAATTTCAGCTATAGTAACCCTAATATCATGGCCTCTTCTAAACTCAGCCTGCACTTCTGGCGGTTCGCTGTTCTTTGTTGATGTCATTTTTGGAAAATTTTTAGGAGAATCTTTCTTGCATGTTATATTAAGGATATTGTTTGATAATTCCCACTCTCTGTCAGATCGCCATTCTTTGGAATGGGAACACAGGAAAGAAAAAATACAAAGATGAGTATAAAAAGGAAATTACTTTTGTATACAAAGTAACTAAAGTGAAAGGAAGAATGATGAAACCAAAAAAGTGAACAGAATATTTCAAATGGCAGCTTGAGAAGACAAGAGACGTGTATAAAGAAATGTATAAGAAGCGGGGATAGAAAACTGAAAGGGAAGAATGTAGTAGGCAATGCTCAAGTTGAAATAATCAAAGAAAAATCAATCTCCAACATAAACACAGGCTATCCACATGGATTTCACCTGACAGGATGCACAGGAATCAAACTGATTACATCTGTGGAAAGAACCATTGGAGAATTCAGTATCAGCAGTAAAAGCTAGGCCAGGTGCTTTTTGTGAAACAAACTATGAACTGTTCATATAAAAGTTCAAATTAAAACTAAGAAGGTTAAATGACATCCACAGGAATAAAAATTTGAGCTTCAGTCTATCTCTCATGAATTTAAAAACCAACTCAGGAAGAGGTTTGAGGCCTTGAACACTAATGAACAAAGACCAGATAAGCTATGAGAAGATACCAAGAATATCGTTCATAAAAAATACAAAAAATTCAGTACAAAGAAGGAAGAAGAAAACCAAAATGGATGTCAGAAGAGACTCTGAATATTGCACTAGAACACAGAGAGTCAAAGCAAAGGGAAGAAATCAAGAAGTTAAAGAGCTGAATAGAAGTTTTCAAAGGGAAGCTCAGGAAGACAAGGCAAAATATTGTAATAAAATGTGCAAGGAGCTGGAGTAAAAAAATTCAATTAAGCTGAACGAACTAAAGAATAAATTGATGATGCTATGGGCAGAATATTGAATGATTCAGGAAGCATTAAAAGAAGATGGAAGGAATATACAGAATCATTGTACCAAAAAGAATGGACTGACACAGAATAATTTCAAGAAACAACATATGATCAAGAGACAATGGTGATAAAGGAGGAATTTCAGGCTGCTTCGAAGGAATTGGCAAAAACTAAAGCTCTAGGAATAGATGGAACACCAGTTGAAGTTGACATATTTCAGCAAATAGATTTTGCCCTGCATGTTCTCATCAAGGTGTACCAAGAAATCAGGAGGACAACTTCTTGGCCAACTGACTGGAAAAGATCCATATTTATTCACATTCCAAAAAAAGGTGATCCGACAGTGTGGAAAGTATTGAACAATATCACTAATATAACACACTAGCAAAGTCCTGTTGAAGATTATCCAGAAATGACTGGAACAGTACATTGACAGGGAACTACCAGAAATACAAGCAAGGTTTAGAAGAGATTGTGGCATTTGGGATATTATTGCCAATGTCAGATGGATCTTAGCAGAAACCAGAGAGTACCAAAAGAATGTCTATGCTTCATTGACTATGCAAAGGCATTTGACTGTGTGGATCACAATAAATTATGTCTAACCTTGAAGAAAATGGGAATCTCAGAACACTTGATCATGTTTATATGAAACCTATACTTAGACCAAGAAGCAGTCCTCAAAACAGAGGAAGGAACACGGTATAGTTCAAAATCAGGAAAGGAGTGCATCAGGGATGCATCCTGTCCCCACAGCTTTCCAATATATATGGTGAGCATATCATTCAGGAAGCAGGGCTTTTTGAGGAAGAGTGTGTAATCAAGATTGAAGGAAGACATCTCAATTCTATTCCATTGATCTATGTGTCTGTCATTTACTAGTACCACACTGTCTTGACCACACGTCAATGTAGTAGGATTTGAAATAAAGGAGTATGATGCATCATAACTTGTTTCTCTTTTTAAGGATTGCTTCGCTTATTCAAGACTCTTTCCATTCCAAGTGAAACTGGATATTTGAAGAATGGGATTGGTATTTGTATAGGGATTGCATTGAACACATACATTGCCTTTGGTAGTATTGTGATTTTCTTAATATTGAGTCTTTCTGCAATCAGCCCATCTACCTATGGTCAACTGATTTTGACAAGGAAATGAACTCAGTTAAGTGGGGAAACGACAGCCTTTTTAACAAATGGTGCTGCCAGAACTGGAAAGCTTTCTGCAGAAAACTCAAGCAAGATCCGTATCTCACTCCATACACAAGAATCAACTCAAAGTGGATCATGGATCTAGGACTAAAACCAAGGACTATAAACTTCATTTAAAAAAAGCTTGGAAGAACTCTAGAAGCCCTAATCCACAACTTAGCAGTCTTCCAAGCATCCTGAAAAATCTACAAACAGGAGAGGATAAAATAGATGAATGGGACCTTCTAAGAATCAAATCCCTATGCTGTTGTTATGTGTTATCAAGTTGCTTGCGACACATAGCAATCCTATGTACAAGAGCCCTAAATGACGTTCTCTCCTGTGCCAACCTCACCATCTCAAACACACTCATTCCACCACTCCACTCAAAGAATCGATCCATTTCATAGAGGGTCTTCCTCTCCTGCACCATACCTCTACTGTCCCAAACATGATATCCCTCTCCAAGGACCAGTCCCTCCTTGCAACATGCCCAAAATATGTCAGATGAAGCTTCAGAATCCTTGAATCCAAGGAGCGCTCTGGCTTCACCCTCTCCAGGAAAAATCTGTTTGTTCTCCTAGCAGTCCATGGTATATTCAACACTCTTCTCCAGCATCACAGCTCAAAGGTATCAATTCTCTTTCTAGTATCCCTATTCACTGTCCAATTCTCCAATGCATAGCACGTAATTGCAAAGAGTATAACCCTGATCAGGCACACCTTAATCTCCAGCCCGATGTCGTTGCTCTTCAGTACTCTTGAGAGGTACCTCACAGCTGACTTACCCAATGCAATTTGTCTCCTAATTTCCTGACTGCTGTTACCAAGAGTGTTGACTGTGGAAGCAAGTAAACTAAAACTGTTAACTATCCCAATCTCTTCACCATCCATACTGATGCTGCCAATTGGCCCAGTGGTGAGAATCTTTGTTTCCTCGGTGTTAAACTCCAATCCATATTGAAGGCTGCAGTCCTTGACCTTCTGCAGCAAGCACTTCAGGTCCTCCTCAGTTTCAGCAAGCAGGGTTGTGTCATCCACATAACGCAGGTTGTTGACAATTCTTCCACCAATCCTGATGCCACATTCCTCTTCATACAGCCCAGCGTTTTGGATTATATGTTCTGCATACATATTGAAAAGGTATGGAGACAAAATACATCCCTGATTGTCTCCCATCTTGATTTTGAACCATGCAGTGTCTCCTTGCTCTGTCTGACAACTGCCTCTTGTTCCAAGTATAGGTTTCGCACTAGCACAATCAAATGTTCTGGGATTCCCATTCTTCTCAGAGTCAGCCACAGCTTGTTGTGATCCACACAGTCAAAAGTCTTTGCATAGTCAATGAATCCCAGATAGACATTCTTCTAGTATTCTCTACTCTCTGACAAGATCCATCTAACTTTAGCGATAATATCCCTGGTACCACGACCTCTTCTAAATTCAAAATCTCCAACAGGTTAAAATGATGAGCCACAGACTGGGAAGAAAAAAAAATTGGTAATGACGTGTCGGAAAAGGGACTTATATCTACAATTTATAGAATACTTGAGCTTCACAATAAGATTAAATTAAACCACCTAATTGAAAAATGTGCACAGGATATGAACAAACACGTTACCAAAGAAGATTTTCAGATGGCAAACAAACAAATGAAGAAATGTTCAAAAAGAAAGATGCACATCAAAACAACTGTGAGATATCATCTTACCCCAGTAAGAATAATAAAATTTAACAGAACAGCAAACAACAAATGCTGGCAAGGTTGTAGAGAAACTAGTACCCTTCTTCACTGTTTGTGGGAGTGTAAAATGTTGCAACCCCTATGGAAGGCAGTATGGCGCTTTCTCAAAAATTTGGAAATAGAAATACCACTTGACTCAGCA
>NW_006400154.1:310674-311182 GCF_000299155.1 Elephantulus edwardii
AAACAAACAAAAAAACCAGACTAACGACTTAAGATATTTCTATTGATTTATTTGACTGATGTAGAGATTGCAGTCTGCTAAATTCTGTCTTGTAAGTCATACTCTGACTTTCTGTCAGTCAACCATTAAATGCCCCATAGCTAGGTGACAGCCTCATCAAAACACATCTAGTATTATATCAAAACCTGTCATTCTCCTTGCCAAGGGCCTGACCATAACAGGTGTCTGAATCTGAGCAAGCTACTAAAATTCAATCACAGTTGAGAGTGTAGTGAGAGATTGGGAATGGCGAGGATTGGAGTGACAGAGGGAAGGATTTTATCACTTCTTCCAAGTTGAGGGACTAGTAGCTTATGATTTTAAAGAAAATTAAGTAAATTGTAATTTAAGATTCAATTATTTTTGTATCATTTCAATTATATACAAAACAGAACATGTACAGTTAGACATTTTCACAATTTCTGATGTAGAAGAATATTGATACTATTGCATGAAGAGGTAAGTAAAT
>NW_006400154.1:316665-330191 GCF_000299155.1 Elephantulus edwardii
TGCATTTAAAAACAAAAAACTCATTTAATATTATACAAAATTATCAACCCTGAAAGACATTATGCTGAGTGAAATATCTCAGTCATAAAAGGAAAAATGCTGCATAATGTCACTGTTGTAAAAAGGGGCTGATATCGGGGTTACAGGGAGACTGGGAAAGATGGGATATATTATGTATACTGCATTGAAAAAAATGAGGGAGAGAACTTTTTAAAAGGGATAAATTTAAAAGTGATAAATGATTACGTATTTGACAGGAGTCCTGAAGGAAGGCTGCATAGTGGAGTAGACTTGAGGTGTGGGATTGTATAACAATGAAAACAATGGAAGAATTTTTCTTTTACTTTTCAAAGAGAAGAGCGAACTGGGGGTGGGTAGGAGTGGGAGTTTGGGCAGGGAGAAAAGTGCAACAATGAATGAATGGAAACCCAAAGTCTCTGTAATCTTTCGTTAAAATTAATAATAATAATAAAGGGGGGAAACGACTGAAAGAAGACTTATTAACAACCTACAATATGCAGATGACACAACCTTGCTTGCTGAAACGGAAGAAGGCCTGAAGTGCTTGTTGCAAAAGATAAAGGACTGTAGTCTTCAATATGTATTGAATCAAGAAGACAAAGATTCTCACTACTGGGCCAATTGGA
Source organism: Elephantulus edwardii (assembly GCF_000299155.1). Lineage (NCBI taxonomy): Eukaryota > Metazoa > Chordata > Mammalia > Macroscelidea > Macroscelididae > Elephantulus > Elephantulus edwardii. The sequence continues at coordinate 317,313 of NW_006400154.1, forward strand.
AGCAATCTAATAGATGAAGAAGAGATTGAGGTTATTAGCAATTACAGCTTGCTCAGATCCACAATCAACACTCAGGAAATTAAAAGACAAATTTGTATTGGGAAAAATCTGCTGTCATGGACTTCTCCAGAGTGCTGAACTGCAATAGCGTCAGTCTAGATAAGAAGGTGTGCCTAATCCAGGCTATGGTCTTCTCAATTACTTGTTATGCTTCAGAGAGTTGAACAATGACTAAGGATGACAGAAGAATAGATACCTTCAATTTGTGGTGCTTGAGAAGAATCTTGAACATACCATGTACGACCAAGAAAACAAATAGGTAGGTCTTGGAGAGGGTGAAACTAAGTCTTTTCTTGGAACCTAGGATTTTCAAGCTTTGTCTTAATTTAGGCATGTGGCCAGGAGAGATTAGTCTTTGGAGAAGGAAATCATGCTCAGAAGGGTGGATAGACAGCACAGGACAGAGAGATGCTGGATGTGATAGATTGATATCATACCTAGGATAATGGGGGTTGGTGTTTCAGAATTAGTGAAACAGGCTTAGGACAGGGAAGGTTTCAGAGCTGCTGTACATAGGGTCACTATATATCGCAGGTGACTCAATGGCATAGTCACAATAACATAGTAGTCTGTGATAGGTTTGGGAGTAGGACTGGCAACCACTTTTTAAATAACATGCCTCTGGAAACTCTAAAACTTAGATAAATGTCAATGGTTGTATAGGGGTTTAGGCCTGTAGTTCATAAGATCGCTATGAGTAGTGCTCACTTCGAAGGCAATTAACGACAACAAGAACAACAACAAATTTGCAATACTGAAAGATTCTATGAGCAAACTAGTAAATTATGTAAGACATATAAAAAATATAAACAATAGATGGATTCATTACTAAAAGGAGCTGGTCAACACTGCAATATTTCAGGAAGTAGTATATGATCAAGAATCAATGGTATTGAAGGATGAAGTTCAAGTTGCACTGAAGAAATTGGCAAGATTTAGCCATCACAGACTAAATTAATATCATTTGAGATGTTTCAATAAAGTAAACATATATAGCCCTGGACATGCTCTTTCTTTCTGCTAAAAAATTTGGAAGATATCTACCTTGCCAATTAACCTTACAAGATTCATTCTTTCTCCTATAAAAACACTATCTAACAGAATGTGCAAACCATCAAACAGTATTACTACTACAGAGATGGATTTCAGAAGAGACTCTAAATATTGTACTAGAGAACCAAAAAGGAAAAGCAAAAGGAAGAAAGAAGAAAGTTAAGGAGCTGAACAGGAGATTTCAAAGGGCAGCATGGGAAGACAAAGGAAAGTATTATAAGGAAATATGCCAAGAGCTGGAGTGAGAAAATCTAAGGGGCAAGACTCCCTCATCATTTCTTAAGCTGAAGGAAATAAAGAAAAAACTTTCATTCCTCAAGTTGCAATAATTGAGGACTCTATGAGCAGAATATTGAATGATCCAGGAAGCATTAGAAGAAGATGAAATGAGTATACAGAGTCACTGTATAAAAAAAAAAAGAATGACGAAGAATTTCAAGAAATAACATAAGATCAAGAGGCAATGCTGATGAAGGATGAAATTCAGGCTGACCTGAAGGAATTGGCAAAAACCAAAGCACCAGGAATTGACAGAACGCTAACTGACATATTCTGATAAAAAGACGTTGCCCTGGAGATGCTCACCAGGTTGTGCCAAGATATTTGGAGGAGAGCTATCTGGCCAACTAACTGCAAGAGATTCATTAAAAAAAAAAAAAGTCACCGTAAAGAATGTGGAACTTAAAAAAAAAAAAAAAAGAATGTGGAACTTGCCATACAAAAGCAGAACTTACTACACACAAGCAAAACCCTGCTAAAAATTATCCAAATATAACTAGAACAGTACATTGACAGTTGTTGCTGTTATTATGTGCCGTTGAGTTGCCTGTGACTCATAGAAACCCTATAACAGCCCTAAACCCTGTTCTATCCTGGGCCAAACTCACTGTCTCTGATACACCCATACCCACTACTGCACTCACCTCATAGAGGGCCTTCCTCTCCTATGCTTTCCCTCCACCCTCCCAAGCATGACGTTCTTCTCCAAGGACTGCTCCTTCCTTGCAACATGTTCAAAGTATGTCAGATGAAGCTTCAGAATCTTTGCCTCCAAGGAGCATCCTGGTTTAACTCTCTCTCCAGGCTGAACCTGCTCATTTTCTTAGCAGTCCATGGTATATTCAATACTCTTCTCTAACACCACAGCTCAAAGGCATCAATTCTCCTTCTATCCTCCCTAGTCATTGTGCATCTCTCTGATGCTAAGCAAATGATTGCAAAGACTAAGGCCTGTATCAGGAGCACTTTAGTCTTCAGAGTGACACCATTGCTCTTCAGTATTTTGGAGAGGTTCCTAACAGCAGACATTCCCATTTTAATACGTCTTTTAACTTCCTGGCTGCTGGTGCCAAGAGTGTTGACTGTGGATCCAAGCAAACTAAAGCCATGAAAAATCTCAATCTTTTCACCACCCATTCTGATGCTGCCAATTTGCCCAGTGGTGAGAATCTTTGTCTTCTTTATATTGAGCTTCAATCTATATTGATGGCTGCAGTTCTTGACCCTCTGCAGCAAGCGCTTAAGATCCTCCTTAGTTTCAGAAAGCAAGGTTGTGCTATCTGCATAACACAGATAGTTGATGAATCTTCCACCAATCTTGATGCCACACTTCTCCTCACTGTACCGAAAGAAATTGGCAGACACAGAATAATTTCATGAAACAACATATGAGCAAGAGCCTATGATGATGAAGGAAGAAGTTCAAGCTGCTTTGAAGGAATTGGCAAAAAATAAGGCCCCCGTAATTGATGGTGTATCAATTGACATACTTCAATTAACAGATGCTGCCCTAGATATAGGTGCTCAACAAATTGTGTCAAGAAATCTGGAGAACAACCACTTGGCCAACTGACAGGAAGAGATCTGTATTTGTTCACATTCCAAAGAAACGTGACCCAACAGAGTGTTGAAATTATTGAACAATATCATTGATATCACATGCAAGCAAGATTCTGCTGAAGATTATCACTAGTGTACAACCTTCCCAAATTAGAACCATGCAGTGTTTCCTTGCTCTGTTCTGACGATTGCCTCCTTGTCCAAGTATAGGTTTCGCATTAGCACTATCAAGTGTCCTGGGATTCCCATTCTTCTCAGAGTCAGCCACAGTTTGTTATGATCCACACAGTCAAACACCTTTGCATTATCAATGAAATATAGACACACATTCCTCTGGTACTCCCTGCTTTCAGCCAAGATCCATCTAACATTAGCTACAATATCCCCAGTACCACGACCCCTTCTCAAGACATCTTGCTGTTCTGGCAGTTCTCTGTTGATGTACTGTTCCAGTTTTGGGGTTTTTTTCTTATTAATCTTCAGCAGAATCTATAAGAAAATTTCCCTGACCTTTCTTTTTATACACAGTCTTTTATTGTGGGAAGTTAAGATTCAATTTCTACTAACTTTGGAATCACCATTTGAGATTTCTTTGTGTTGCATGGTGTTGTATTTGAGATTATTCACAGCTGCTTCTCCATTGAGTTTTCAGAGGTAGTGAATCTCCCTGGAAGAGATGGTACATCCTTCTCCTTCAGAGAAACTGGTGAATTCAAACAGTGTACCCTTGGGATTCCAGGGCAGCTTTTTACTGCTAGGCCACCCCACTATGCCACCAGAGCTCTTTTCTAGGCCACCAGATCTTCCTATTTGGGATATAATGAGGCTGAATCATTTTGAAAAAAAAAAATTTTTTAAAAAAAAGCCAAGTTTATCTGTAAGGCACATAATGCATAAACTTACTTTCCAACTTCCTCATACATTAATTTTCATCTCTTACAAGGTCATTTTGCTTTATTATAATAGTGCTTTAAAGAAAAAGATGAAACATTTTATTTGCAGCTGAATGAGTCTACTATATTCAATGTGTTCTTATTATTCCATTAGTATAATGGGGGTTACATTTTTCAAGGCGTAAGACTATTTTATAATGATAGGCAATTTTTCCCTTGCCTTTTTTTTATATAACTTTACAACTTTACTTTGAATTATTGAAGATTTGCTTGGGTTGGCATTCCATTGCCTTTTAACTAGATTCTGTTACAATCTCTTTTCTTCAGTTTCTCTACAATAAATGAGTATAACAATTAAAAGAATTAAAAAATAAAGTACATAATATCTATAATAAATATCTTGCATGTTTCTTAAAAAACCGTAAAATATTTTTCTAATTTCACCTTTTCATTAATTTCTTAAAATGGCACAACTCGAATTTTCACATGGCTTTTGTATAAGTTATTTGCATGCAGCATCTGACCTCCTTTAACTTCAAAAGTAGGGAGGAGAATCAAGTTCAACAGACCAAAGTTGATTCCTTTGAGGCAGATATCAGATACAGTCCAACCTTTTTCTCAAACCTGCCATCAATTGTCCCTATCACAACACTTTCTATTTCTCTGTTGATTTCAGTATTTCATCACAATGCCCACTCTCAAAATACTCCCAATTGTGAGAGGTTTAGAGAAGAAACAGGTTATAATTCAGGATTAGAAATAACTCAGTATATTACTTTTTAGGGGAGTTGTTTCTCACAATGTTGTTGAAATCTCTGGCTCTCAACCTCTCAACTCTGCAGCCCCTTAGTTTAGAGGAGCAAGCCAAAAGCTATTTTGCTTCAGCAGTTTGTACAAAAATACTCAGCTCTGAAAACTAGCTTCTTACCTGAATATTCTCAGCTTTCTTGTTCCTCGAGAAACAAATCTATTGTGCTGTCTCCTGCTGATCTTATATCATTGCTTTTGCTTTTGCGGCCAACATTTTTCTACAACTGCTTCTTTCCTTCTCTGGCATTAATGCTATCTTATGATATCCCAAGTACAGGGACTGTGGGCATGAAATAAAGTCTCTACCACTATCTTTTCTTGGTAGTAGAGAAATCAACCTTTCCTACTACGTCTCTCTCTGATTATCTCTTGCAAGAAAAAATGTGTGGCTCAAATACGTAAATGGCTCTAGAAAGAAAGTAAAAACAACTTGGGTAAAGATGATTTAGTGAGTCACACTGTCTAGAAAGATAGTGACGGGCTATACCTTTTAATAAGGTGGTCATTCATTATACATACCACTCACACCCTACTCATTAATATAATAGATGAGTTATATTAAGTAATGGAAAGTATTATCAAACTGGAACCCATGCCACTGAGCAGCAGTTACCACTGAGACTTAGAACTGCTGCTTTTATAAAAATCCATGGACGAGCAGGCCTCCCAATATTGAGCGAGAGCTATGCAGAGTGAGAGATTCCATCTTCCTGTGGTCTATAAATGGCCAGCAAAGAAGATTGCTTTCAGATTGGAGGATTTAGAGAAGGACCGTTTAACCTTATCCACCTGAGCATGAATACCTGAGCCACCCTTCACCGAAGCAGATGAGAATGCAAAGAATAATTGTTCAGTGATGGATTGGGGAAAAACAAACAAAAAGGCAGACTTTCTACTCAAACTAGGATGTACTAGAATGGATAGTACCATTTTGAGCAAGATAAGGAAAAGGTGGTGGGTAGGGTAGGAGTGGAAAGCAGGAGAAATAAAAAAGTATACTGACTTTTCTCCCCCACTTAGCCAGCAGGGAGAAAGTCTCACTCACCTACAATGTATGAAAAACTTTGCTTTTCATGCCCATGGACCCTACAAACAATGGCAGATAATAACTGACTGGAAGGCTGACTCTGTTAGACACAAAGTCTGGGTTCTTCTCACACAACTCAGACCTGGTACAGCATGAACACAACACCACCCTATATTGCCAACCCTCTTCTCTGGATATTGAATCTGCTCACCTTAAAGTCATGCCATTAACCTAGAATTTGCAAAACCCTATCACCCATATTACAACTCTTAAAATCTGTAACTATCAGCAGTATCATTATAAAAATAAGGAACACACAACAGAAGCTAGCTATACAAAATCACAAAAGAAGTTGCTTCAACCACATACCACATAGTGAATGGAAGCAGCAGTCAGGTTTAAACAATATAAAAAAATTAGCTGTGGTATTAAAGGTTTATAGTTCAAATTGGCTTTCACAGACATTTACTTTGAAGACACTGAGATTGTTAATATTAAGCTTTAGTTTGCTTGGCTCCGCAATCAACACTCTTGGAATTTGATTGGGAAAGTATGCTGTCAAGGACCTTCTAGAATACCGAAAAGCAACAATACAAGCCTGGAGACTAAGGTGTGCCTGAGCCAGGCTATAGTCTTTGCAATTACTTACTATTCATCAGAAAGTTGGACAATGACACGGGATGATAGAAAGAGAATTGATGCCTTTGAGCTGTGATGCTGGAGAAGAGTTTTGAATATACCTTGGACTGCCAGGAGAACAAACAGGTTCATCCTGGAGATGGTGAAACCAGATTGCTCCCTGGAGGTAAGGATTCTGAGGCTTGGTCTGACATACTTTAGGCATGTTGCAAGGAGGTACCAGTCATTGGAGAGGGACATCATTCATGGAAGGGTAGAGTAAATAAAAGAGGGAAACTGTCAATGAGATGGATTGATTCAGTGACTAGGATAGTGAGGATAGGTGTGTCAGAGACAATAAAGTTGGCACAGGATAGCGCAGGTTTCAAGTCTATTGTACAAAGGGTCACTATGAATTGCAGGTGACTTGATAGCACCTAACAACAAACAACAGGACATTAACTTTTCCAACTAATGGGCGGAAATATGCAAAAAAGAGCATGTTTGTCTATTCACAAGATGATTAGTTAGTCTCAACATTAAATTGAGCAGAGTCAGCAGTAGAATTTGAGAATTTCACCACTACTGAAAAGAAGTAGAGAATGCAACATGTCCTTTTATGGTCAGAGATTCTTGCACAGTCAGACATGTGGGAGAGAGAACAAGCAAGGGCAGAAAAGAATCAGATACAGTACATGAGATAGCGTTGACTTTGGGAATGCTACCTCACAGAAATTGTGCAACCATTATTATTAATGCATATGGGTTGCATGTCAGATCCATTTCTGACTTCACAAGTTGGTTGTCATTGTTGTTATTGTGTGCCATCGAGTTGCTTGCAACTCAGAGTGATCCTATGTATGAAAGCTCTACAGCCTGCCATGTCCTGAGGCAGTCTCACTGGCTCCAACACGTTTACTCCCATTACCCCAATTACTGTGTCAATCTGTTTCATCTGGGTTCTTCCTTTCCTACACTGACCCTTCTCCCTTCTAAACATGATGCCCTTGTCCAAGAACCAGTCTTTCTTGTCCACATGCCCAAAGTATATGAGATGGAGCTTCAAAATACTTGCCTCAAAGGAGAAACTTGGTTTCATTCTCTCCTAAACAAACCTGTTTATTCTCTTTGCAGCCCAGGATATAGTCAAAACTCTTCTACAGCACCACGACAATAAAACATCAATTCTTCATCTGTCATTCTTAGACATTGTCCAACTTTCAGATAAATTGCAAGTATCTGTGAAGACTATGGCCTTGATTTGTCACACCTTAGTCTCCAGACTGATATTGTTGCTCCTCAGTACTCTGGAGAAGATCCTGACGGCAGATTTTCCCAATGCATTTTGTCTTTTGACGTTCTGATTGCTAGTGCCTAGGGTGTTGATTGTGGAAACAAGCAAGCTCAAGCTGTAAACAATCTCAGTCTCTTCACTACCTATCATAATGCTGGCAATTGGCCAAGTGATGACAATCTTTGTCTTCTTGATACTGAGGTTCAATACATACTGAAGAGGATAGTTTTTTTATTTTCTGCAGCAAGCGCTTCAGGTCCTCAGTTTCAGCAAGCAAGATTGTTTCATCTGCATATCACAGGGTTTTTATTAGTCTTCTTCTAATCTTGAAGTCCTATTTCCCCTCATAAAGCCCAGCCTCCTGAATGATCTGCTCCACATATAGATTGAAAAGCTATGTATGGAGACAGGGCACATCACTGATACACTCCTTTAATAATTTTAAACCATGCAGTGTTTCCTTGCACTGTTTCGAGGACTTCTGAGTATAGATTTCACATGAGCACAATCAAGTGTTCTGGGATTCTCATTTTCCTCAATGTTAGCCACAATTTGTTGTGATCCACAGTAAAATGCCTTAACATAGTCAGCAAAACACAGATATTTCTCTGATACTCTTTGCTTTCTGCTGAAATCCATCTGACGTTGGTAATAATGTCCCCAGTGCCATAACCTCTTCTAAACCCAAATAGTGTTTCTGGTAGTTCTTTGTGAATGTATTATTCCAGCTATTTTTGCATAATTTTCATCAGGATTTTGCTTGCATGTAATATTTGTGATTTTGTTCTATAATTTCCACAATCTGCCAGGTCACCTTTTTTGGAATGTGAGTCAATTGGTCAGGTAGTGTTCTCCAAATTTCTTTTTAAAAATTTTATTATTTTTGTGTGTGTGTACTGTCAAATCAGATCTGACTGGTACAGGAGAAGATTGTCCCTCCTTCTCCAACAGGGCATCTGGTGGATTTGAACTACACGCCTCTAGGATTGCAGTGCAGTTTCCTGCCACTAGGCCACCAGAGCCCCCTTCCTTCAAATTTAACAAAACTAGTGAGCATGTCCATGCTACTTCTGTTTGTTGAAATATATCAATTTGGTATTCCATCAATACTTGAGGACTTGTTTTATCCTAATTCCTGAACTTTCTCCTTCATCATCATTGCATCTTGATCATATGTAGTTTAGTGTAATTCTCCTTTGTCAGCCAATTCTTCTTGTTACAGTGACTCTGTATACTCCTTCCATCTTCTTTTAATGCTTCCTGCATCATTCTATATTATAATCATGTTGTCCATAAGTATTGAAACTTAAATTTGTTCTTCATTTCCTTTAACTTAACAAATGTTAAGTGAGTTAGACCATTTTGATTTTCTGACTCCAGTTCTTTGCACATTTCATTGTTAATACTTTGTTTGTCTTGCCACTCTGCCCTTTGAAATCTTCTCTTCCGTTTTTTAACGCCCTGCTCCCTTCCCTTTCCTTATTTTTTCTCAACGCTGTAGTGCAATATTTTGTCTTTTCTGACATCCATCCTGGTCTCTTCTTCCTACTCTTCCTTTGGAAGGACTTTTGCATTCTTCCTGGATTATTTGTTATATCCTCCCATAGTTCATCTGGTCTTCATTCATTAGTGTTTAAGGCCTCAAATATGTTCTTGAGACGGTTTTTAATTCATGTGGGATAGATTCAAGGTCAAAATTTGGTTCCTGTAGATTTGATTTAGCCTTGTTTAGCTTTATAGTTTGAACTTGCATATGAGTAGTTGATGGTATGTTCCACAATCAGCTCTTGACCTAGTTTTCACTGTCGATATTGAGCTTCTCCAATGATTGTTTTAACAGATGTAATCTATGTGATTCCTGTGCATATCATAAAGTGAAATCCATGTATATAGTCTGCATATATGTTTCTTTAAAAGGTATTTTCCATGAGTAAATTATTGATTGCATAAAATTCTGTCATTTTATCCCCAGACTCATTCTATCAACAAGCCCTTGTTTTTCTACTGCTGATCCTTCTTACCTATTCCCAACTTTTGCATTCCACTCACCCTTATTATAAATGCATCTTGGTGCATGTTTGATCAATTTATGTAGAAATCATCTATTTCTTCCTCTATGGCTCAGGTTGTCGACAAATATATTTGAATGATAGTAGTATTCACCAGATTTCTTGATTTGTAAATGGATATTATGTTTTCACTCACAACATTTTATTACAAGATGGACCTACAAATGATTTCTTTAACTTTGAAAATACCCATTTTTCCTCAGCTTTTCATCTCCAGTGTAGTACATCATATGACTGTCTGATTCAAAATGTTCTATACCAATCCATATCATTTCATCAATATATATTGTTGTTATGTGCCATCAAGTTGCCTGTGACTCAAAGTCATCATATATACAACATCCATAAACTCAGCTCTACCCTGTGCCAATCTTACTGTCTCTGACACACCTACTCCCATTCCTACAGTCACCAATATCTGTTGTTGTTATTGTTGTTGTTGTTGTTGTTGTTATGTGCTGTCGAGTCGGTTGTGACTCATAGCGACCCTATGTACAACAGCCCTAAACCCTGCTCTATCCTGTGCCAATCGCATTGCCTCTGACACACCCATCCCGATTACCCCAGTCACTGAATCAATCCACCTCATAGAGGGTCTTCCCCTCCTGCGCTGTCCCTCTACCCTACCAAGCATGATGTCCCTTTCCAAGGTCCTGTCTCTCCTTACAACATGTCCAAAGTATGTCAGACAAAGCCCCAGAATTCTTGCCTCCAGGGAGCAGCCTGGTTTAACCCTCTCTAGGATGAATCTGTTTGTTTTCTTGGCAGTCCATGGTACATTCAATACTCTTCTCCAGCACCACGCTCAAAGGCGTCAATTCTCCTTCTATCCTCCCTAGTCATTGTCCAACTCTCTAATGCATAACAAGTGATTGCAAAGACCATGGCCTGTATCAGGCGCACCTTAGTCTCCAAAGAGACACTGTTGCTCTTGAGTACTTTAGAGAGGTCCCTAACAGCAGCCTTTCCCATCACAATATGTTTTTTGATTTCCTGGCTGCTGGTGCCAAGAGTGTTGACCAATGAGCCAAGTAAACTGAAGCTGTTAAGAATTTTAATCTCTTTGCCATCCATCCTGATGCTACCAATTGGTCCAGTGGTGCGAAGCTTTGTGTTCTTGACGTTGAGCCTCAGTCCATACTGTCACCAGTATCTAGTATGTCAATATTTATTTGTTCCATTTCTTTCTTAACAATGTCCAGTGTTCCTACATTCATGCTTCTCACATTCAATGTTCCAATCATTCGTGTCTGCTTACACCTTTTCCTCCTCATTTCCTCTTCTTAGATGTTGGCGCATCTGTTTAAATGATAGTGGTATTAACAGGTTTTATGTTTATGCATATGAATATTATTCTATTGCTTACGACATTGTATTTCAAGATGGGTCTAGAAATGACCTTTTTAATTATGGATGGATGCCACCCGGTTTTCCTCCCCTTTCCATTTCTGACAAAGGCTGTCATGTGGTTTTCTGATGTCCCGTGCCAATCCATCTCATTAAACCAATGCCGAGTATGTTAATACTTAAACGTTTTGTTCTTCATTAACAATGTCAATTTTTCTACATTCATACTTCTCACATTCCTGATTCCAATCTATTATATCTGCTTGCAACTGTCCCTCCACATTTTGTGTTTCCAAACAAAGACTCAGACTCTGGTGCTAGTCTAAGTATGCTTAATTGTACACAGGTTTTTCAAAGTCTTGTTATTTTGGAAGTGGATGGACAATCCTTCTTCCTAGTCTTCCTAGTCTACCTTACTTTGGATGGTTCAGCCTTATATCCAGGTCTAACAAACAAGCATTTTACCCAAAAGAGCAGTTGAAAGACCCATCTTGATTACATAGGTAACAAATTTGCTGTTTGTTCTACTGAAGATTATACAAAAACAATTGAAACACTACATCAACAGAGAACTGCCAGAAATACAAGGTGGATTTAGAAGACACTATGGTACTAGGGATGCACAGTCCATGTCAGATAGATCTTGCTTGAAAGCAGAGTACCAGAAGAATATCTATCTATGTTTTAATGACTATATAAAGGTATTTGACTCTATAAATCACAACAAATTTTGCCTAACTTTAAGAAGAATGGGAATCCCAGAACACCTAATTATGCTCATGTGAAACCTATGCCTTGATCAGGAAGCAGTCCTCAGAAAAGAGTAAGGAAACACTGCATGGTTCAAAATTAAGAAAAGAGTTGTGAGAGATGCAACCCATTTCCATACCTTTTAAATCTATATACAAAACAGATTATTTGAGTGGTTAGACTTTATGGGAAGGAATGTGTTAATGAGGATTGGCTAAAACTCAACAACAACCTGTTGGGTTTTTTTGTTTGTTTTAGGTTTTTAAATAATCTATTTTAGGAAGATTTAATTCCCAATTAGGCAAATTACTTTTTTTTTTTTTTTGCACCTAAAATGGCTCCAAGTAGTCCAGAAATTCAGTTTATGATCAGCTTTCTATTTCCTGATAATGGCAAGTAGAGAAGGCAAACCTTTATGTTGGATAAGCTCTTGTCATCTGTCTTTATATAAATGCATTCTTCGTTCTTTCATATGTCCTTAAGCTCCCACTGACGTGTTGTGGTTTTTCGGCATCGCTTCACTGTACAAAGCTTTTCATGACCAGGAGATACTCGCTGGCTGGTTGACCTTACTTCCTCTTATTTGACACTAGCCACTTTGGTAACTTTTCATGCTGTCTGAATGAAATCATAACTTTTCATTTCCTGTCCCTAATTTCCCTGTATCTCCTCCTGTGTTTCCATTTTCCACATACACTCTCTGTGTACATTACCTCTTTTTTGTTGTTGTTATTATGTGCCATTAAGTTACTTGCAACTCATAGTGACCCTATGTACAACAGCGCTGAACTCTCCTCTATTTTGACCCAATTTAATTGTCTCTGACACATTTATTCCCCCTTACACCAGTAACAGAGTCAATCTGTATTATCCAGGATCTTTCTCTCTTTCAGTGTCCTTTTACTCTTCCAAGGATGCTATCCTTTTAGAGGACTGGTCCCTCCTGGCAAGCTGCCCAAAGTATGTGAAACACACCTTAAAAATCTTTGCCTTCAAAATTGGAAAGCTGTATGCAGAAGACTAAAACAAGATCTACACCTCACTCCATATACAAAAACCAACTCAAGGTGGATCATGGACTTAGGACTAAAACCAAGGACTATAAACTTCATTCAAGAA
>NW_006400154.1:334356-360504 GCF_000299155.1 Elephantulus edwardii
AGAAATAATAAAAAGAAATAAAAAAAAATCTCTGCCTTCAAGAAGCCTAGTTTCACCCTCTCAAGGTTGAACCTGTTCTCTTACCATTCCGTAGTATATTTAATACTCAACTCCACCACCACAGCTTAAAGGCAACAATTTTTCTCCTATCATCCTTAGCCATTATCCAACTCTCTGATGCATAGCAAGTAATTGCAAAGACCATGGCCTGGATCAGGCATACGTTAGTCTCTAAACTGATATTTTTACTATTAAATAGTCTCATTAGGTCACTGACAGCAGATTTTCCCAATGCAGTTTGTATTTTTATTTTCTGGCTGCTGGTACCAACAGTGTTGATTGTAGAGCCAGGCAAGCTGAAGCAATCTCAATCTCTTAAACATCTACCATGATGCTGCCAATTGGCCTAGTCGTGAGAATCTTTGTTTTCTTAATGTTGGGCTTTAATCCATAATAGAGGCTACAGTCCTTGATCTTCTGCAACAAATGTTTTAGGTCCTCCTCAGTTTCAGCAATCAAGATTGTGTCATCTTCATAATCCCTTCAGAGCAGCTTCAACTTCCTCCTTCATTACCATTGCCTCTTGATATTTGTTGTTTCATGAAATTCTTCCGTGTCAACCAATTCTTTTTGGTGCAGGGACTCTGTGTGCTTCTTCCATCTTCTTTTAATGTTTTCTGGATCATTCAATATTCTGTTCACAGCATCCTTAAGTATTGTATCTCAAGACTTGAATTTGTTCTTCAGTTTCTCTAGCTTAAGCAATGACAAGAGAGTCCATACCTTTTAATTTTCCAGTTCCAGCTCTTTGCACATTTCATTGTACTATTTTGCTTTATTTTCCCATGATACCCTTTATAATCTTCCATTCAGCTCCTTAACATCTTGATTGCTTCCCTATGCATTTGCTTCTAGGCCCTCTAGTGCAATATTCAGAAACTCTTCTGACATCCATCTCAGTCATTTCTTCTTCCTACATCTTTGTAATTACCTTTTATTTTCTTTATTGATGATATTCTTGATACTTTCCTACAGCTCCTCTGGTCTTTGCTCATTAGTATTCAAGACCTCAAACCTATTCCTGAGATGGGCTTTAAATTCAGATGGGACAGACTCAAGGTCAAACTGATTCTTGTGGATTTAATTTTATTTTCTTTAGTTTCTGTTTGAACTTACACACAAGTATTTGATAATCTGTTCCACAATCAGAACCTGGCCTACTTTTCACACCTTATATTGAGCTTCTCCAGTGATATTTCCCATAGATGTAACCAATCTTATTTCTGTGTAGGCCATCAGGTAAGGTCCATGTGTATAGTTACTACTTCTGTTTCTCATAAAGTGTATTTTAAATAAATAAATCATTGATTTTACAGAGTTCTATCATGCTTCTAGCCTCATTTCTGTCATTAAGTCGATGTTTCCCCAACTATCTATCTTCCTTCCCTGCTCCCAACTTTTGCATTCCAGTTGCCCATTTTACTAATATATCTTCAATGCATATCCGATTGATTTCCAATTGCAACAGTTAGTTTGGTATCGTTATGTGCTATCTAGTTGCCCATGATTCATAGCGACTCTATATATTATAATTCTAAACCATACTCTATCCTAAGCCAGTCTCACTGACTCCGATATAACTAACCCCATTGCTCCAGTTAACATATCAATCAACCTCATATAGGGTCTCCTATTCTGAGAAGTCCCCCAGCCCTTCCAAGTGTAATGTCCTTCTTGAAGGACTGGTTCCTCTTGGCCACGTGCCCAAAGTATGTGAGATGGAGCTTCAAAATCCTTGCTTCTATAGCAATATTTTAATTCACCCTCTCTAAGACAGACCTATTTGTATTTTTGGAAGTTCATGTTGTTGTTGTTGTTGTTAGGTGTCATCGCCATTGAATTGCTTGCGACTCATAGAGACCCTATGTACAAGAGCCCTAAATGCCATTCTGTCCTGTGCCAACCTTACTGTCTCAGACATACTCATTCCCACCACTTCACTCACAGAATCAATCCATCTCATCAAGGGTCTTCCTCTCCTGCACTGTCCCACCACCCTCCCAAGCATGATGTCCCTCTCCAAGGACCAGTCCCTTCTTGCAACATGCCCAAAGTATGTCAGATGAAGCTTCAGAATTCTTGACTCCAAGAAGCATTCTGGCTTCACCCTCTCCAGAACAAACCTGTTTGTTCTCCTAGCAGTCCGTGGTATATTCAACACACTTCTCCAGCACCACAGCTCAAAGGCATCAATTCTCTTTCTATCATCCCTAGTCACTGTCCAACTCTCTGATGCATAGCACGTAATTGCAAAGACTATAGCCTGGATCAGGCACACCTAGGTCTCCAGCCTAATGTCATTGCTCTTCAGTTCATAGTATGGTCAATATTCTTCTCTAACACAATTCAAAGATTCTTCTTCTAATATCCTTTGCCATTATCCAGATCTCTGATGCATAGCAAGTAATTGCAAAGACCATGACCTAGAACTGTGACATCATTTTCTTTTAGCATTTTGAAAAGGTCCCTGACAGTAGACTAAAGCAATTGGTCTTTTGATTTCCTGACTGCTGGTGTCAAGAGAGTTGATTGTGAAGTCAAGCAAGCTGAAATTGTTAACAACTTCAGTCTCGTCTCCATCCATCATGGTGCTGTCAATTGTCCCAGTGGCAAAAAATCTTTGTTTTCTTGATGTTGAACTTCAATCCATATTAAGGACTATAGTCCTTGACCATCATCAGTAAACAGTTAATGTCCTCCTCAGTTTCAGCAAGCAAGACTGTGTCATATGTATAATGCTGTTTGTTGATGAGTCTACTCCAAACCTGATTCCGCATTTGTCCTCATAGAGTCCAGCATCCTTAATTATCTATTCTGCATATAGATTGAAAAAGTATGGAGACAAGATGTATTCCTGACACACGCTCTGTGTACAATAAAGTATCAGTTGGTAGAAGTCATCTATTTCCTCCTCTTTGGCTCTGGTTGTTGGTGTACAGATTTTAATGATAGTGGTATTAACATGCCTTCTTTGTATGAATATCATCCTGCTATGCACAACATAGTATTTCAAGATGGATCTAAAAATGCCTTTTTTTTTCCTTTAGAAATATCCTTTTATGCAAGTAACAGAACAGATGTTGGTTCAAGAGGGCCCATCATTTTGGCACATATGTTCTGGTCCCACCTTCACCTTCCCCTGTCAGGATCCAGCTCAATTCCCTCTCCTTGCTCCTCTGGCATTTCCCATCCCCTGTTCTCAGACAACTCTGGTTTGATGTCTCAGACCTCGCATCACTTTTGTCCTCCAATTTCCTCTCCACTGTCCTGTGATACTGGTGCTCCTGGAGAAGGTGTAGTGGTCTCTCCATGCAGCAGGGTGGTCTCCACATGGTAGGGAAGTCTTCAGGGGCTGGAGTGATCTTCACATGGAGGGGTTGACTCCACACAGGCGAGTAGCAACCTCTGCTTTGGCAGTATTTTTGATGATAACCTCACAATACAAATTATACAACATTGTTAACTGAAGCTGAAGAGTATTTGCTGTAAAAGTCAAGGACAGCAGTCCTCAATATTGGTTGAAATTCAATGTCAAGAAGACAAAGATTCTCACGACTGGGCCAATTGGAAGCACGTTCATAGCTGAAAGAGATTGAGGCTGTTCACAATTTCAGCTTGCTTGGTTCCACAATCAATACTGCTGACACTAGCAATCAAGAAGTCAAAAGACGAATTGCATTTTGGAAAATCTACTGTCAGAGACCTCTTCAGATTGCTAAAAAACAACAATGTCAGTCTGGGGGCTAGAAAACTAAACAATGGCTAAGAATGACAGAAGAAGAATCAATGATTTTGAGCTATCATTCTGCAGAGAGTATTGAACATATTATGGGCTGTAAATGAATGAACAGGTTTTTCTAGGTGAGTGTGAAATCAAGTGTCTCCTTGGAAGCAAGGATTTTGAAGTTCCATCTCACTGTATGCTGCCTGGGGAGACCAGTCCTTGTCCTCGGAGAACAATATTATGCTGGGAAAGTTGTAGGATATTTCAAGAGAGGAAGACCCTAAAGGAGACGGACTGACACAGCTACTGGGGTAATAGGAACAGGTGTGTCAGAGACTGAGATTGGCTCAAGATAGGACATGGTTCAAAGCTATTGCACACAAGGTTGCTATGAGTCACAAGAGATTTAAAAGCACATAACAACAACAACAACCCCATATAACAAGAGCTAGATGGCTTTGACAACTTTATCACAGGACTGAGGGGAAAAGCCATAATTGGTAGAACTAAGAGCTTCGCAATGCTGGCCTAAAGGCATGAGGTTAAATTCTGAATGGCCTATTAGCATGCTTTAAAAATTGTCCTGACTGATAAAATGCATCCTGTTGCCAACTAATATGAAATTCTGTTAACTTCTCTAATAAATAAAAATTATGAATATGGTTCTGTGTGGTCTGTGAAATATTGCAATTAATGTTGGACACAGTAAAGCAGTAAGTTTACTGTTGGAATTAGTGGAAAGATGTATGGGAGCATGGAGAACATTAGTGACCTCACAGGAAAGTGGTTTTGTGCCGTGGATGATGACGATGACAGCAATGCTCCCTTGTGGAGTTGCAGAAAACAGCTATGGCTGCACCTATGTGGCCCTTGTTCTTTGACACTAGCATTCTCCTCAAAAGGCATATGTGATTATAGACCCAGGGAATACCACAGAGACAAGACAGAAGAAATACACTGATATGTAACTGTACGATTTGATACTCAAGAAAATATTATGATCAAAGAAAAAGTTGATTCACAAATAGAGGTGCAAGACTAAAATATCATTACATTAAAATATCAGGTCCTTCTTACTTATGGAAAGCAAGGTTGTGTGATATGCATAATGCAGATTGTTGATGAATCTTTCTCCAATCCAACCATCAGAACACTAGAAGTAATAGAAAAGCACTAAAATGCAGTCCAGAGTAACAGGACCGATACTACAGAAGTTTTCAACATGTGGGATAGATGGAAGAACAGAATAACAGATATGGGATATGGAATCAGTGAGACGGAAGTTAAGACTCTCAATAAGAACCTCTTAGAAGGAAAAAGAGAAACAAGAAGGAAGGAAAAGATAAGAATAATATAGGATGAGGTAAAATGAAACCACATACATATGGTTGGGATTCCAGAATTCAGTAAAGGATGTCAAGGATGGAAACCATAGAAAATTGTGGAAGAGAAACTAGAAAAAAATTTCCAAGTATCATGAAAAACAAAATATATATTCAAAAGCTCAATGAACGCCAAACACATTTGCTGTTAACAATCTCAGTCTCTTCTCCATCTATCATTAATTATGCTGCTACTTGGCCCAGTGGTGAGAATTTTTGTTTTCTGGTTGTAGAGTTGCAATCCACATTGAAAGCTTCAGTCCTTGACCATCTGCAGCAAATGCTTTAGGTCCTTCTCACTTTTGGCAAACAAGGTTGTGTGACCTGCATAATGCAGATTGTTGAAGACTCTTTCTCTAATACTGATCCTACATTTATCTTCACAAAGTCCAGCCTCCTGGATTATTTGTTCTGCAAATAGAATGAAAAAGATTGGAAAATGGGTGCATCACTGATGTATATCTTTCCTAATTTTGAACCATGCACTGTTTCCTTGCTCTGTTCTGATGACTGCCTCATGATCCCAGTATAAGTTTTGCATAAGCACAATCAAGTAAGTGTTCATACACAATAATAAAAAGACAGCATTGCAATAATAATTTATTTACAAAAATATGAGGCAAGCTAACTATGGCTCCAGAACATCTTGCCAACCCTTATTTGAGAGCATCACAATAATCTCTTTCACTCCTGCCTTTTCCTATTACTGTTTCCCACATTACTGACACCTCAAGATCAGACAAAATTTTGTTTGAACTTAACTATCACTCTCACTTCATTCTTGTATGTTGTGCTGACTTCTACCATTTAGTTTCAAAGTGAGAAATTTTCACTGAAAAAGTTATTAAACAACAGCCTCTTTGGCTCTCTGTAATTTAAAGAAAGTGGCCTCATATTTTGGACATATTTTATCAGTTCTCTGCAAATATTCTTGAGGGTCAAATTTCTAACATGATATCACAAAGTCATTAGATTTGTTTTATTTTGATCTGGTTTGTTTTAATTAATATAACTTGTGACTTGGACAATGCAATTATAGTGAAATTAATAAAGTAAAATGAATCTGTGCAGGGGAAAAAGTCTTAAGACAAAGGGCAGATATATGTATTAATAGCTTCACATTGCAGAATCATATTTTCCGCTTTTATTTTCATGGGATTTGGCTCTTCTGAAAGGTGTGCTTAGCCATGGAGTAAATAGCTCCCTCAAGAAACCACATAAATCTTATCTACACTGCTTACATCCTTCAGTGCTTTTAAAACTAATATATTTAAAGTTATAACCCTTAGGTATTTATGTACTTTGTATTATCTCTGGCATTTTCCCTTCCCATCTAATTTTCTTCAACTCCTCAATGTTGAAGACCTCTGACTCTGGTATTGCCATTATAAAATCTTGTAGAAAGTTTTTTTTTTCAAAGAGATTTTTAAAAACACTAGAATGTTTTTGAAAAAATTACTCACAGAGAAAGTTACTTTGTTAAAAACACTGGGTTCAAGAAGATCTATTTATAAGATATTAATGGAAATCTCAGCCACTTTAAAATGTAAGTGTAATCACAAAAAAATTACAAGTTATGCTTCCTTAGCAGATAAAATCACAGAAGCAAGAAATCCTGTATATTCTAATATAAAGATTGCAAGAAATGAGCAGTAGCTCAAACTTGGACCCAAAATTCTATTGATATGTAGCAGAAAATCCAATAATAAGAAGGGAACTTACGTGAGAATGCTAGAAATACAATCATTTGTCCCTATTAGAAAATAGATCTATTGATGCAATACTAAAACCATCATTTTGTTTTTCTTTAAAGGTTTCTTGTTTCTATCCATAATAAAAGAAACAGAGAGAAAATAAAACCTAAGGAATAAATTTATATCTGCTCTTGTTCTTGTTATGTGCCATTCAGTCGCTTGCAACTCCTACCAACCCAATGTACAATAGCCCTGAAACCTGCTTTATCCTGTGCCAAGCATATTGTCTTTGACACATCTACGCTTATTACCCCAGTTATTGAATCAATCCATATCTTCTAGGGTCTTCCATTCTTTCTCTGTTCCTCCACCTTTCCAAGCATGATATCCCTTTCTAAGGACAGTTCCCTCCTTGCAACATGCCCAGAGTATGTCAGAAAAAGCCTCAGAACCCTTGCCTCCAAGAAGCAGCCTGGTTTCACCCTCTCCACCATGAACCTGTTTGTTCTCCTGGAAGTCCATCATATTATATTTAAAACTTTTCTCCAGCACCAAAGCTCAAAGGCATCAATTTTCTTTCTATCACCCCTAGTCATTGTCCAGCTCTCTGATGCATAGCAAGAGTATGGCTTAGATCAGGCACACCTTAGTCTCTAGACTGATGTCTTTGCTCTTCAGTACCCTGGAGAGGTCCTTGACAGCAGAATTTATCAATGCAATTTGTCTCTTGATTTCCTGGGTGCTAATTTCAAGAGTGTTGTTCGTGGAGCCAAGCAAACAAAAGCTGTTAAGTCTTAATTTCTTCACCATCTATCATAATGTTGCCAATTGGCCCAGTGGTGAGAATTTTTGTTTTCTTGATGCTGAGCTTCAATCCATATTGAAGACTGCAGTCCTTGACCCTCTGCAGCAAGCACTTTAGGTCCTCCTCAGTTTCAGCTAGCAGGGTTGTGCCATCTGCATAACACAGGCTGTTGATGAGTCTTTCTCTAATCCTGTTGCATATATATTGAAAAGGTATGGAGATGGAACACATCTCTGATGTATACTCTTCCTGATTTTGAACCATGTAGTGTCCCCATTTGTTATGACCACACAGTCAAAAGCCTTTGCATAGTCAATGAAACACAGATAGACATTCCTTTGGTATTCCTGCTTTCAGTTAAGATCCATCTAACATCAGCTAAAATATCCCTAGTACCACGACCCCTTCTTTTTTTTTTTTTTTTTTACGACCCCTTCTAAATCCACCCTGGACTTCTGGTAGTTCTCTGTTGATGTGCTGTTCCAGTCGTTTTTGAACAATCTTCAGTAAAATCTTGCTTGCATGTGAAATCAGTGAGATTGTTCTGTAGTTTCCACATTCTGTTGGGTCACCTTTCTTTGGGATAGGAACAAATATCGATCTCTTCCAGCCCAGTGGTTGTTCTCCAGATTTCTTGGCACAACTTGGTGAGCACATCCAGGGCAGCATCTTTTAGCTGAAATATGTCAATTGGTATACCATCTATTCCTGGAGCCATATTTTTTGCCATTTCCTTCAAAGCAGGCTGAACTTCTTTCATCACCATAGGCTCTTGCTCATATGTGGTTTCATGAAATTCTTCTGTGTCTTCAAATTCCTTTCGATACAGTGACTCAGTATATTCTTTCCATCTTCCTTTAATACTTCCTGGATCATTTAACATTCTGCCAAAAGCATTATTGATTATAACAATTCGAGGTTTGAATTTGTTCTTCAGTTCCTTGAGCTTAAAATATGCTGAGCGAGTTTGGCCCTTTTGATTTTCTGACTCCAGCTCCTTGCACATTTCATTGTAATATTTTGCTTTGTCATCCCGTGCTGCCTTTTGAAATCTTCTATTCAACTCTTTAGTATCTTGAAATCTTCCTTGTGCTTTGGCTTCTCTGCGCTCCAGTGCAATTTTCAGAATCTCTTCTGACATCCATTTTGGTCTTCGCGTCTCTTCTGTCTTTGCAATGACCATTTGCACTCTTCCTGGATAACACCCTTGATAACCTCCCACAACTCACCTGGCCTTCGCTCATTAGTGTTCAAAGCCTCAAACCTGTTCCTGAGATGGTTCTGAAATTCAGGTGGGATAGACTCAAAGTCATATTTTGGTTGCCTTGGATTTGGTTTCATTTTCCTCAGCTTCAGCTTGAATTTGCATAGGATGGATGGTGAAGAGATTGAGATTGTTTACAGCTTTAGTTTGCTTGGCTCCACAGTTAACAGTCTTGGCACCAGCAGCCATGAAATTAAAAGATGCATTGCCATGGGAAAGTCTGCTGTTAGGGACCTCTCCAAAGTACTGAAGAGCAATGGTGTCTCTCTGGAGACTAAGGTGCGTCTGATACAGGCCATGGTCTTCGCAATCACTTGTTATGCATCAGAGAGTTGGACAATGACCAAGGAGGATAGAAGGAGAATTGATGTCTTTGAGCTGTGGTGCTGGAGAAGAGTATTGAGAATACTAGGTACTGCTAGGAAAACAAACAGATTTGTCCTGGAGAGGGTTAAACCGGGTGGCTCCTTGGAGGCAAGGATTCTGAGGCTCCATCTAACATACTTTGGACATGTTGTGAGGAGAGACTGGTCCTTGGAGAAGGACATCATGCTTGGGAGGGTGGAGGGATGGCGCAGGAGGGGAAGGCCCTGTATGAGGTGGATTGATTCAGTGACTGGGATAATCAGATGGGAGCGTCAGAGACAGTGTGGTTGGCACAGGACAGAGCAGAGTTTAGGGCTGTTGTACATAGGTTCGCTATGAGTTGCAAGCCACTCGACGGCACATAACAATAACAACAACAGTATCTCCCTGCTCTGTTCTGATGACTGTCTCCTGGTCCAAGTATAGGTTTCACATAAGTACAATCAAATTTTCTAAGATTCCCTTTCTTCTCAGAGTCAGCCACAGTTTGTTGTGCAATCCACACAGTCAAATGCCTTTGCAGAGTCAATGAAACACAGATAGACATTTCTCTGGTACTCTCTGCTCTAGGATGGTGAGGAAGCAAGATTCTGCTTTAGAAAAATGAGTATAAACTAGTGAAGGACAAAATAAAACAAGTTCAGTAAGTCATGTTTAAGATATATTCTAGAGGAAATCATGAAAGCAGCTAAGGTGCTACTATTAAAATTTAATTATACATAGATTCTTGATACCAGTTGAATTGTTTCAATTAACAAATGTGGCCTTGAATGCACTTACCCCTCTATACCAAAAAATTTGGAGGATAGTTGTCTGGTTAATGGTTTGGAAGAAGTCTTTATTTGTTCCATTCCCAAGGAAAGTGATCCAACTGAATGTGGCAACTATTGAACAAAATCATTAATATTACTTGAAAGCAAAAGACTGTTGAAGTATAATTAAAAAAAATCAATTTTAAAAGGGTTAAATAGTATGTAGATAGGGAACAGCCCGAAGTTCAAGTGAGATTTGAAAGAGGTCATGGCACCAGGGATATTATTGCTGACATCAGATGAATCCCTGCTGAAAATAAGGAATACTAGAAAAATGTCTATTTGTACTTTACTGACTATGCAAAGGCATTTAACTATGTGGAGTATAACAAGTTGCGCCTGACGTTGAGAAGAATGAGAATCTCATAGCACTCAATTGTGCTCCTGTGGAACCTATATCTGGACCCAGAGGCTGTTAGGCCAATAGAGCAAAGTAAACACTGCATGGTTTTAAATTGAGAAGGGAGTGTGTCAGGATTCTATTCTCTCTCCATACTTGTTTAATCTGTACATTGAATAAATTATCCAAGAAGCTGGACTTTATGAAGAGGACTATGGCATCAGGATTGGATGGCAACTCATCAACTACCTACATTATGGAGATGGTGCTACCTTCTTTCTGAAAGTGAGGAGGACTTGAAGCACTTGTTACATCTAAATATTCATGCAAAAATTCTTACCACTGAACTGATAGCCAAAATCATGGTGGATAGAGAGGAGATTGAAACTGTCAACATTTTTATCTTACTTGGTTCCATAATTAACACCCTTGGTACCAGCAGCCAGGAAATAAGGAGACATATTGCACTGGCAAAATCTTGTTAGGGACTTCTCCAAATTTTTAAGGAGTAATGGTGTCAGTTTGAAAACTATGGTGTGTCTGATTCAGGCCATTGTCATTCCAATCATTTGCTGTGCATCTGAGTGTGGGACAATGAATAAGGAGTACAGAGAAGAATTGACACCTTTGAGCTATGGTGTTGGAGAAGAGCACTGGGCATTCCATGGATGGCCAAAAGAACAAATCATTGTCTTGGAAAGCATGCAGCCAGAGTGCCCTTTGGAGGCAAGAATGATGAGGTTTTGTCTCACATACTTTGGGCATGTTTCTAGGAGGGGACATGATGGTAGGAACAGTGAAGGGTCTGTGAAGAAAAGGAAGACCCTCAACCTGGTAGATTGGCCTGGTGACTTCTGCTCTTGCATGTCAGGATGGCACAGAGTAGAACAGAGTTCAGATCTTTTGTTCATAGGGTCGCTATGAATAATAATCAACTATATGGCACCTAACAACAACAACAAGTGAGCTAGAAGTATCATATAACATTAAATAGCTTTGATACAAATCTCAGAAGTGAAATGATATTTTTTCTTTATATGTCTCTTGATTTTTGTGTATCACAGGGTCACACAATTTGTTGGGAGGGAAAGGGTAAAGGAAATAGAAAAGATCTGGCAGAAACCTGAAAAGATGCAGCAATAATGGGCATAATTCAATGGGGACTAATTTTATACAACACAATGTGTGGAAATGATTGACTGAAACACATGTGAATGAAGGAAAGTATGAAATCAGTGTCTATGAATTTTATATGCAAAGCAATATAAAATAAAAAATTTAAAAAAAGTCTTGCTACTAAGAACATATCACCCATTTGCAACATTTTTGGGTACAGTTGAGCCATGTATAAAGATAAAGTAATTGTAATTTTATCTGAAAGATCCTATTACTGTTTCAGATGTTGTTTGAGATGTATATGACTCATCATGAACAGAAGATTGACATCCTGTCCTATCTTGTTCCATTCTCACCATCTCTGATACACTTGATCTCATTCGTGCAGTCTCTGTGTCAGTCCATATTCTCGAGGGTCTTCCTATCTTTCACTGACCATCCATCTTTCCAAGCATAATATCCAATTCTTTCCTAGCAACATGCTCAAAGTATGAGAAATGAAGTTTTGCCATCTTTGCCTTTAAGAATTATTCTGGCTGTATCATTTCTAAAATATACCTATTCATTATTCTGCAGTCCATGGGATACTGAATATAAATAAAAAACATGGAAAGTTTCATACTAAATATAGCACAATGATTTTTTTAAAAAAAGTATGGAAATAATCAACTTGGAGAGGGTCTACTTTGATGGAAACATTGAAATCCCAGATTGTATAAACAAAACCTTGAGATCTTTGAAAATGGTCATCACTTTTAGAAGAGTTGTTTTTGTTGTGTAACTGACCGATAGCTTATTGTCCAGCAGTGTTTTTAGAGACAGTTATTTACATGGGAGGAGAGTGCCCACACAAAGCAACTGCTGTATTTGAACCACATGCTTTTGGGTTGGCAGCACAGCTCCACACATTAAGAGGGGAGAAGAGACAGGCAACATATAACGGAATGATTAGACGATAGATGCTTCCAATTGCTTAAACGTCTTGTAAACGCCTCGCTTGGTGGATGATTATAGGCTAATACTGCTAAGAGTACTTGTCATAGTCAAATTAAATTTTGCATGTTTCACCTCAGTTTGTTGTTGTTATGTGCCGTCGAGTCACTTGCGACTCACAGCAACCATAAGGCAACAGCCCTAAACCCTGCTATATCCTGTGCCAATCGCATTGCCTCTGACACACCCATCCTGATTACCCCAGTCACTGAATCAATCCACCTCATAGAGGGTCTTCCCCTCCTGAGCTGTCCCTCCACCCTCCCAAGAATGATGTCCCTCTCCAAGGACCTGTCCCTCCTTACAACATGTCCAAAGTATGTCAGACAAAGCTCCAGAATCCTTGCCTCCAAGGAGCAGCCTGGTTTAATCCTCTACAGGATGAAGCTGTTTGTTTTCTTGGCAGTCCATGGTACCTTTAATACTCTTCTCCAGCACCACAGCTCAAAGACATCAATTCTCCTTTTGTCAGATTCTGAATTTACTTACTTTTCTATGAAAATTTCTCATAAAATTGTGTGTGTGTCGCTTTTAGATGCTATAAAATAAACACCGCAGAGGGGTGTCATTCGGGCAGACTAATTTATAGCTTTTCTCCAGCATGTTTTCAAAGGCTATAAATTATCCTTCTTTCTCTTACTGTCACCAGAGCTCTTCAGGTACATCACTGTTACATTTGTTCATTTGTGTTTAGTTGTAACAGCATATATTTCTATATTGTTGAACTCCTAGCAGCCCTCTGTCAGTGTACAATTTTCAGCATGTTTTGTGTGCATGTGATATTAATTATACTGTTCAAAATGTCCACAATTTATTGAGTGGTTTTTCTTGGGAATGGGAACAAATATGGATCTCTTCTAGTCAATTGGCCAGGTAGCTGTCTTTTACATTTCTTGCCACTGACTAGCACTTTCAGAGCTTCATGTGTTAGATGAGAAATGGAAATTGGTATCCCATTAATTTTGGGGGATTAATTTTTTGCCAATGCCTCATTACCATTGGCCTTTGATCATATGCTACTGCACATTTCAGTGTTGAATAATTGGTTTCGGGAAAATGACTGTGAAAGTACTCCCTCCATTTTCTTTTGAAGATTTTCCTGGATTATTCAAAATTTTGCCCATAACATCTTTCAATATTGCAACTTGAGGGATGAATTTGACTTTTGGTTTTCTTAGCTTGAGAAATGCTGAGTGAGTTCTTCCCTTTTGAGTCTTAAAAAAAATTCATATTTATTATTCCTCTATATAACCCCTGTTGCAAGCAGAAGTGGCATCCACTTCCTAAATAACATGCCTCTGGAAAGTTTATGAACTTTGATAAATGTTGATAGTTGTAGAGGGGCTTCAAGCCTTTTGTAAAGCAATCAACGACAAAAACCAATATGACCCCTGTAGTTAGATGGACTCTTTTACTTGGGCATGCTTTCCTTTTGTTTTGGCTTCTTGATTCTCCAGTGCAGCTTTTACAGTTTCTTCTGACATCCTTTTCAATTTTATTTTCTTTCTCCTCTCTTTTTATAATGGCCTTTTGTTATCTTCATGGATATCATCCACAACTCATTCGGTTTTCAGTCATTGGTGTTCAAGGCCTCAAACCTATTTCAAAGATGATCTTGAAATTTAAATGGAATTGTTCAAGATTGTAGCTTGGTTCCTGTGGGCTTATTTTCATTTTCTTTGGCCTCAATTTGAACTTGCATATGAGTAATTGATGATCTGACCCACAGTCTGCCCCTGACCTATTTTGACTGCAGATATTGAGATTCTCCAAATATTTCATCCACAGATATAGTCAATCTTATTCATATCCAGTCCATCAGGTGAGATCAATGTGTAAAATCATTTTTGTCTTTTAAAAAAGGTATTTTCAATTATTAAGTAATTGTAAATACAACATTCAATCATTCTATTTCCAGACTAATTTCTATCCCCAAATCCTTATTTTCCGACTATTATTCCTTCTTCACTGTTTCACACTTTTGCATTCCAGTCACCAATTAATAACAGTGCATCTTAATTGTATATTCAATCATTTTTGGCCTGCAAGGTTTGGTGAAAATTCTCAATTTCTTCCTCTTTGGCTTCAGATATAGGAGTGTATATTTGAATAATAGTTGTGTTAATAGGTCTTCCTTGTTTGCATGTGGATATTATCCTATCACTCACAACAGTGCATTTCAGGAAAGAACTACTTGAAATTGACTTTTTTATTATGAATGCAATGCCAGTCTTTCCTCCTTTCTATTCCCAGAATAGTATACAATATTATTATCTGATTATGCTCATGCAGAACCTAAACCTGGACCAGGAGGCTGTTCTGTGAAGAGAGCAGGGGAATACTGTATGGTTTAAAACTGAGAAGGGAGTGTATCAGTGTTGTATTCTCACTCCAGACCTGTTCAATCTGTATGCAGAGTAAATTATTTGAGAAACTGAACTCTATGAAGAGGAGTATGGCATCAATATCTGAGGGAGATTCATAAATAACCTGTGCTATGCAGATGATACAACAGTGCTTGCTGAAAGGGAGAAGGACTTGAAGTACTTGTTGCAGAACAAGAAATGTAGCTTCCTGACCTGTGATATCCCTCTATCCTTCCAAGAATAATGGCCTTTTCCAGAGACTGGTCTTTCTGGGCATATGCACAAAGTATGTGAGGCAGATCTTCAAAATCCTTGCCTCCAGAGAGCAACTTGGATTCACCTTCTCCAGGAGAGACCTGTTTATTCTCTTGATAGTCCTTGTTCAACACACTTCATTAGCACCATAACTCAAAAGGATTGATCTTCCTTCCTTAGCCATTGTATAGCTCTCAGAAGCATAGAAAGTAATTTTGAAGACTGTGGGCTGGATAAGGTGCACCTTAGTCTATAGATGGAAACTGTTGCTCTTCAGCACTCTGGAAGGGCCATTGGCAGCAGATATACCCAATACAATTTATATTTTTATTTTCTGACTGCTTGTGCCATGAGTGTTGATTGTAGAATCTAGTAAACTGGAATTGTCAACAATCTCAATCTTTTCCATCTATTGTGGTGCTGCTAATTAGCTCAGTGGTGAGAATCTTTATTTTCTTGATGTTGAACTTCAAACCATATTGGAGACTGCAGTCTATATTAACTCTTGCAGCAAACACTTCAGTTCCTCCTCAAGCAAGGTTGTGTCATCTGCATAATGCAGATTGTTGATAAGTCTTCCTCCAATCTTAATGTCACATTCCTTCTTATAAAGTCCAGCCTCCCAAATGATCTGTTCCACATAAAGAATGAAAAGGAATGAAGATTGCATGCATCCATGATGCACTCCTTTCCTCCTTTTGAACCATGCCGCTCTAAAGCCTGCCCTGTCCTGAGCCAGTATCACTAACTCTTAAACACCTAACACCATTGCCTTAGTCATTGTATCAATCCATCTCTCTTATGCTGTCCCTCCACCCTTCCAAGCATGACTGTCCTTCTCCAAAGATCAATCCCTCATGACCACATGCCCAAAGTATGTGGGACAGAGCTTCAATCATAGCCTCCAAGGAAAAACTTGGCTTTACCTTCTCCAAGACAGACCTGTTGTTTTCTTGGAAGTCCATGCTATGTTCAAGACTCTTCTTTTGCACCACAACTAAAGGCATCAATTCTTCTTCTATCATCCTTAGTCATTATCCAGCTCTCTGATGCATAGCAAGTAATTGCAAAGACAATGGCCTGAATCAGAAGCACTTTAGCCTCCAGACTGACATCGTTGCTTCTTAGCACTCTAGAGAGGTCTCTGACAGCAGATTTTCCCAAATCAACTAGTCTTTTGATTTCTATTGAAGGTTGGTGCCACAAGTATTGATTCTGTATCTGAGCAAGATGAAATTGTTAATAACCTCAACCTCTTCTCCTTCTATCATTATGCTGTCAATTTGCCTGCCGGTGAAAAAATCTTTGTTTTCTTGATGTTGAGATGCAATTCATATTGAAGACCAGTGAGAAAGATTGTGTTATCTGCATAATGTACATTGTTGATGAGTCTTCCAACCCTGACATCACATTCTTCTTCATAAAAGTCAGCCCACTTCTCTGACCCATTCCATTCTTGGTTTTAAAACATGCAGTATTTCTTTGATCTGTTTGTATGACTGATTCTGGATCAAACTATAAGTTTCACATGAGCATAATATATACATATATATAGTTACCCATATATTTATAGATAGATAGATATAGATAATGTCTCAAGATGGCTTTAGTTAATCTACCAATATTATTTTTCCACTGTATACTACTTGAGAAATGATTGTGATTAGGTAACTGTCACTTTAATATTGGAGAGGAAATACCATCTGCTTGCTAGAAAAATAAACAAGGAATGTTTTCCTTTGAAGGAGCAATCACCAAAGACATTAAAATTGCATCAATATAAAAGTAATAAATCATCCTCTGAGTTAAATTGAAATACATGAGGTGATGATCAAAGCTATGTTTGAGAAAAATCTTCTCCCAAAATAAGAAAAAAAACTGTTGTTTAAGTTTAAAATGAAAAAATAGCTAATATTTAAGATATTATGAAGACAAAGATTGAAGAGAAATGTTATCATTTTCAGCTTCTTTCTAGAAGAAAAAAAATCAATCCAAATTTCTTCTTAAATCAGGTATTTTCCCCAAAGGAAGTAAAAATATATCCAAAAAAATAATATATTTAAAAATTCACTTTATGGATTTTTTTCATGTTTTGTGGAAGATGGATACTAGAGGTGTAAGGGTGTATGCATAACAGCATAAACATAGATCAATATTAAGAAATCTGTCACTATCCATTAGTCTTTGTGTTGTTTCAAACAAAAACTTTCTAAAATGAGTAATTGCTTGCCTTGACCATGAACAAAAGTCCATTACTTAATGTAAGGATTACATTAATTAATATAACTGTTCAAATTTCTCTGTCATCTTGTTGAAGAACTTTTAGAGGCTTCAATTTGTTACTATGTGTGTTTTCTTTTGGTACTCATCTAAATAAGGTAATGGGCTTTTATTTTGTTTATTTTAGAGTTAATTTAAGACAATCTTAATATGTATGTACAATGTTAACACTTGCATATGCTGATATTTTAAGCTACATTTGAGCTTTGATTTCTCTGCAGTATTTCCATGTATATAGTGTGGGAGCTCTGGTGGCCTGATGAATAAGGAGTTGCACTGCCATCCCAAAGACAGATGAAGGCAGTCCATCAGTTGTTCCATGGCTAAAAGATATGCAGTCTTCTCTTGTGTAATTATGATCGATGATCAGCTATGAGTCAGCTCTCACTCAATATTATGAGTTGTGTGTGTTTTTGTTATATAGCATGAGATAGGAGTCAGATTCATTTCTTTTAAAAGAGAAAGTCTACTTACCTAGAAAAACAAATTGTTGAAAGTATAACTTCCCTACCACACAGTGCTATTTATGTCACAAAACAGATGACTTTAAATGTATAGATTTGCCTTAGATTATTTTTTATTCTGCTTTATCTATTTGCGTTTCTCTCACTGATAACCTGACATTTTGATTATTGTATTCTTATGTTTAATCTAGGACAGTGTATTATTGAACTTCCTTTTTCTTCGAGACACTCTAGATTCTCTGAAGGTCCTACATTTTAGAATCACCTGGTAAATTTTCACACACACAGACTTGCTGGAAATCAACTGGAATTTCATTGTACTGTAAATCCATAGGGGAAGAATTAACAACTTTGTAATATAGACTTTTTCAGGTAAGGTCATGATATATTATTACGTTTAATTGCTGTGGTGGTTGTTATGTACTGTCAAGTCAGAACCAAATCATAGCTGAATTTCCAGAAATGTATTTTACTGTTGTTGTTGATGCTAGGTGCAATAGGGTAGAGTACGACTCATGATGGCCCTATGAACAAAATATCTAAACCCTGCTGTCCTGTGTCATCATCATACATCTTGACACATAAGAGTCCATTACAGCAGTCAGTGTCAATTCACCTAGTCAAGGGTATTCCTATCTTTCGTCAACTCTCAACCCCTTCCAGCATCATGTCCCTTTCCAAGGAATAGCCTCTTTCAGCAATCTACCCAAAGTATGAGAGGTGAAGTCTCATCATTCTTGTCTCTAGAGAGCACTCTGGCTGCACCCTCTCCAAGACATATCTGTTTGTTATAGTCGTTTTCAGTGCTCTTCTCCAACACCACAACTCAAGGGCATCAACTCTTCTTCTGACATCCTTATTCATAGTCTAGCCCTCAGATGCATAACAAATGATCAGAAAGATTATAGCCTGGATCAGACACACCTTAGTTCTCAAACTGAAGTCATTATTCCTCAATAATCTGAGAAGTCCCAACTGCAGATTTTCCCCATGCAATGTGCACTTCAGGTATTCTGGTAGACATTAATGGCGTGCCTCCGGAAACTCTATGTATGAACAGTGCTCAGGCTGTTCGTTCATAGGGTCGCTATGAGTCGTCTATGACTCGACGGCATTAAACAACAACAACAATGTCTAATACATTAAAAAAATTCCTGGATCACAATAACAGGTCGATAGATTTGCTCTTACTCTTGTTTTCTGCTCTTCTCAAGTTGTAAAAATGAGAAGTGAGAAAATGGCATTTATTTATTTACTCACAGTCTGATCAGAAATATAATTTTGAGATATTGGTCTTTGGAATAACATTCTTAGCTTTATATTTTATACGTGAGAAACACTCACAGAATAAGGAAGACCAAAGAAGAATTGCTCTGTTTGAATTATTATGTTGGCTTAGAATACTGAATCCATCATGAACTGTGAAAAGAATAAATAATGCATACTGCATTGAAACAAATGCAGGAGAGAACTGTTTTAAGGAATATAGGATTAGCTATTATTTTCATGACAAGATTATAGAAAACAAATGCATAGTAAAGTGGACTGTGGACTTGGGAGGGGATTGATCACAATGAATTTTTTTTTCTTTTTAAAGAGAAAATGAATTGTGGGGAGGGGTGAACAGGGTGGAAACTGCAAAAATGAATGAAGGGGGAAAAATAAATGGAAAGAATATGTTGTAAAATATATATGTTGCATTAAAAAGTCCATCTCCACAATAGTCTATGTGTTTCCTATTGCCAAAGGGGCCTTTTAGAGTGGTGAGAGATCTTCACCCCGAAACCTACAGAGTCCCTTTTCAGCAGGAAATAGCTAAGAGAATACGCCATCCCCGTTTCCTTATGAATCAGGGTGAAGTCTCTCAGGGAGGAGTGATAGGGAGTGGCAAAGGACACACTGACAAAGGAGATTAATCAGAACTAGCTTTGACAAGCACTGTGGCAATGGGACAATTAAAACAGACTTTCAAGGGGGGAAAAAAGAGGAACGAAAGGGGGGTGTAGAGAAAAATAGTGTAACAATGAATGAATGGAAATCCAAAATCTCTGTAAATGTTCATTAAAATTTAACAAAAATTTTAAAAAAGCATTAATAATAGAAAAGAGGAAAATAAGAGCAATTTTAAAAAGAAAAGAACAAATAAATCTGTCTTGCAAGAAGAGCAGCCAGAAAATCCATGTTAGTGAGCGTGGCAAGACATTATATCACATAATTTAGACATGTATTCAAGGAGTCAGTAGCTGGATAAGCACATCAATTTTTTTAAACAAAATATCAGAGAAAAAGAAGCTCTTCAATGAAATGGATTCACACAGTGGCTACAACAATGGGCTCAAGCACAACAGTGATTGTGAAAATGGCACAGGACTGGGCAGCATCATTCTGGTGTACACAGGGTTGTTACGAGTTGAAGTTTACTTAATGGCACCTAAAAATAAAACAGCCTTGTTGTTGTGGTTTTATTGATTACCATCAAGTCGAGCATGACTGACCCTATAAGCAAAAGGTCTTTCTATAACCACCATCTTTTATCAAAGATCACAGAGTTTCCAGAGGCATGGCTACTAGAGTGGATGCCACTCTTGCTTCCAAAACAACCTTGGATAAATTAAATATATTAAAATTAAACACATTCTTTATATATATAAGTCTGTGTGTACATACACATACACAGACACACACACATATATGTTGTTGTCATTATGTGCCATCAAGTCATTTGTGACTCATAACGACCTCATGTACAACAGCCCTAAAAGCTACTCTATCCAGTGCTAATCTCACTGTCTCTGACACACCCACCTCAGTCACTGAATCAATCCACCTCATAGAAGGCCTTCCCCTCGTGTGCTGTCCCTCCACCTGCCCAAGCATGATGTCCTCTCCAAGGACTGGTCCCTCCTTGCAACATGTCCAAAGTATGTCAGATGAAGCCTCAGAATCCTTGCCTCTAAGGAGCAGCCCAGTTTAACCCTCTCCAGGATGAATCTGTTTGTTTTCTTAGCAGTACATGGTACATTCAATACTCTTCTCCAGCACCACAGCTCAAAGGCATCAATTCTCCTTCTCTCCTCCCTAGTCATTGCCCAACTCTCTGATGCATAACAAGTGATTGCAAAGATGGTCTTTATCAGGCCTGCCTTAGCCCCAGAGTGGCACCATTGCACTTCAGCATTTTGGAGAGGTCCATAACAGCAGACTTTCCCATCACAATACGTCTTTTAATTTCCTGGATGCTGGTGCATAGTTTTAGAAAACTAAAGCTGTGAACAATCTTAATCTCTTCACCATCCATCCTGATGCTGCCAGTTGGTCCAGTGGTGAGAGTCTTTGTCTTCTTACAAACATATATATAACACATTATAAAAAATAAAAATTCTTTGTCTCAAAGTCTAAGCAGAGCACTGATAATTTCTGCATACAAAAACTCCCATAAAATGGTCATTTGTATCCAAATGGAAAATAATAATATATGATGAAGCAGTATATAATAAAATAGCATCCTCTCCAAAGTTTGTGATGGTATAACTAACAAGCAAAACACAACAAAACCTAAAAAAACAAGAAACAAAACCTGCCTTTATAAATAGCTCCAAGATGCAGAGCCATGTTTTACTTTAAATACTCCTCTCTATGTACATATATAATGGAGCTCTAGTGGCCTAGTGGCAAGAAATTATGATGCAGTTCTGAAGTCACTTGGTTTGAGGACACCAGCTGCTCTGAGGATGAAGGATGCATATGGCTCTCTCATGCAGCTACCTACCTCTGAAAACCCATTGAAGTGTCACCTATAGATGTGTTCCAACTCATTGGCACACAACTGCAACAGCATGTAAATATACAAGGCAATGGTTAGACACAGTGACTGCAACAAAGGGCTTGAGTATGATCTAGATCATGAGGATGGCATATTATAAGGGCAAGGTTTTGACCTGTAAATTCACAGGGTCACCATGAGTCTTTGTTAACTCGGTGGTATCTAATAACAATAATAACTGTATGTCACCAAAATATACTTTCCAAAATTATTAGGAAAAGCCATATGATTTTTAATAAATGTTGTTGTTGTTGATTGCATTTGAGTCAAGCACAACTCATAGCAACCCTACGAACAAAAGGCCTGAATCCCCTCTACAACTATAGACATTTATCAGTTCGTAGAGTTTCTGGAAGCATGTTGTTTAGGAAGTGGATGCCACTCCTGCTTCCAAAACTGTTATAGAATGCTATTGGTGTTATATGCCGTTGAGTCACCTGCGATGCATAGGAACCCTATATATAGCAGTTCTGAACTCTTCCCTGTCCTGAGCCAGTCTCACCAATCCTCATCGCCCCCAGTTACTGTATTTATCCGTCTCCTCTGGGATCTCCTTCTCCTGCTCTGTCCATTCACCCTTCCAAGCATGATGTCCTTTTCCAAGAACCGATCTCTCCTGGCCACATGCCCAAAGTATGCTAAATAAATAACAGAGATTAAATTATCCGTTTAAAGTAAATCCAATCTATATTATAAATCACTATGGTGGTATTTTACTGCCCTGATTTGGTATGTGTTAATGGACACTTGCTGGATCAATAGATGGTTTTAGAATGCTCCATCCATTTTAAGTACCATATTTATACTTTCAAAATTAGAAACTAGCAAGGTTTTCTATTTTTTTTTTTCATTATTTTCCTTCTTCTGGGTAAAAACACATAAAATGAAACATGAACTTCTCCAGTGTGACTAGCAGTTTCTGCTATGAAAAACACTTTTGCCAGTAAAGCAAGAAGTATCTTATTCAACACTGAAACTCATTTACATTTTTGGCTCATAAATATATGGGAGTTCTACTTTCCATCTTAACTGCCAGGCTTTTTGATGTGTTAATTCAAATATTTTCTTTCACATTTGTTTCCAACAACATGCAAAGTACTTCCATGATTGCCTATGTGTTTTTCTTAGATGTAAGAGATGAATAAAAAGTTCTATAGTACAATTTTTTAATTATTAATGACCACTCTTTTTCATTCTAAGAATTCTACAGTATAAAAACTTATTTTGTATTTTGCTTTGAAAAATACATAACTTAGAGAATTAGTTTATATTACCTTTGATTATAAAATGACCTCTACCTTTATGTTAGTCCTATAGAGAAAATTTTTTACTTTTGTTCTGTAAATAGCCTTCAAAGACTTTTTTCTTTTTGGTATGCCAGATGCTCTCTACATTCTGTGTGTGCTAAAGCCATTGTTCTCAAAAGAAAATTTAGATTATAACAAACAACTATCACTAAGAGTGAAAATATAAGGTACATATAATGGCTCCTCTTTCATCAATTTATCAAAATAAATAACAAGGTATCAAGTTCTGGAGGCCTAATGTCTGCTTTCTTATCTTGCTATTATGGAATTTGGCAAATTACTCCACCTCCTTACTTCATTTCCTTGTTCACACTATGTTGATGGTTATAGTTGTTTTTACTATTTTTTACTTTACAAACACAATGTCCTTCTTTATTGGTTGTTCTTTCTTGATGACTTATTTCAACATCTTTAACTTCTAAGAATCATTCCGGCTGTTTTTCTCCTAAGTCTAATCTATTTGTTTTTGGCAGTCCATGTTATAATCAATATTTTTCGCCAATACAAAATATGAATGCATAAGTTCTTTTGTTTCCAAATTTTGTATGCAAAGTAAATTAAGGATCAAATGCACCATAGTCATCAATGTAATATTTTCAACTTTCAGAACTTTAAAGAGATAGATCTTTTGCAGATGATTTTTAAAAAGCAGTACATTGTTTATCTTATTGACTGCCTATTTTATGGACATTGAGCATTGATAATTATTGCTACCCATAAATATTTTTTGGAGACTTCTATGCACCACACCAAAACAACTAAGCCAAACTCACCATTGTCATGTTAAGAACAACTCGCAGCAGCCATCCATCAGATTTCCAGCCTGCAAACCGCTACGTGAGGAGACTGCCATCTTTATTCCAAAGATTGCCTGGTGACTTGAAAACACCAACTTTTAGTTACCAGTCCAACATGATACTCACTACATCACCGGGGCCATTTCTATGCATCAGGAGCGACAATAAGAAAGAAAGAGATGCATATTTTTACTGTTTATTGCAATATATCTAATTTCCTAAAACTGTTGTATTTTTATGTGTTATACTTTGTGGATATTTTTGCATGGCATGTGTACTTCTTAGCAGCAACTTAGCACTAGTGGTCAATTCACCATACATCTCTTTTCTCCGTGAAAGAGCTACACTGATAGCAGGAAGGTGGTATCTTCATGGGAGTTCAAATCCACCAGTAGCTCAATAGGAAAAAGATGAGCAATTGCCTGTTCTGCCATCTGAGCTTCTAAAAATCTGCTTAAGGGTAATTTATGAGTTATTTTTTACTTGATGGCATGAAAAATGACTGATAAACATGAGAACATTTTGAGATTAATTCTGACATTTCAGACTCCCAATTAGTCTCAGTGTGTAGAACCCTTTTTTATAACAACAATGGACAGAATACATAAGCAAAAACAAACATTACTGTATTTAGTCTAAAAGATTTTTTGGGTTTTTTGCTAATGCAGTGCAACCAAATACAACTAGAGCTGTCCTAACAACAACATTCTGAAGGAGTGAGAGACAAATAAAAGGAAAATAAAAATGCAGTACTTGATGAAGATCTAATGTAACAGAAGAAACAGGAAAATCCACCTTTGAGGAGCACAATGAACAACAAATATACTAGATTCAAAAAGAAAAACATCAAGACATAATATAGTCAAATTCTCCAAATTAAAAGATAAGGATAGGATACTAAAAGCAGTGCAAGAAAACAAAGAGTACCTACAAAGGGGAAAGAAGTAGATTAAGTACTGATTTCTCACCAGAAACCATACAATCTATAAGACAATAGATTGATGTATAGAGAAAGTTGAAAGAAAACAATTGCCAGCTAAGGATCCTATAACCAGCAAAGCTCTCCATCAAATATGAAGGCGAAATTAGATATCTTGCAAAAGAGAAGGAACTTATGGAATTTGTGGAAACAAGACAAAAACTAAAAGAAATTTTAAATGAAGTCTTTCACACAGAGACACCAAAGGGAAGTGGAGGGACCATAAATAACCAGAAACAACAGAAAAAGAAACACAGCAAAATGGCAACAGTAAAACCTTTCCTGACAACAATCACACTTAATGTGAATGAATTAAATGAACCAGTTAAGAAAAAAAGAGTAGCAGAAACTGTTTAAAAGGGGTCATGACAGGAGTCCATAATAAGGCTTCACAGTAGAGTGGACTTGGGGGGAGGTACTGCACAACAAAGAAAGAGTTTTTCTTTTTCTTTTCAATAAGAAGAGTAAATTGGGAGGAGAGAGGGTGGGCAGAGAGAAAAGTACAACAATTAATGACTGGAAACCCTAAGTCTCTGTAAACTTTAATTAAAATTAATAAAAAATAGAAAAGAAAAATTTTTTTAAAAAAGCAATTCTGAGGATTGAACAGTATTAAATTTGAAAAAAAAAATGAAGAGAAAGGCTTAAAATCAAAAGCTGGAAAAAAAGATACCAAAAATGGCAATCACAAAAAAGCAAGTGTAGCAACACTAATCATTTATAAACAGACTTCAGAATGAAAATCACCATAAAGGTAAGGAAGTGTATCACATACTGATTAAAGGCATAATAAATCAAGAAAACATTTATGCACCAAGTGATGTGTTGTTGTTAAGTGCCATTGAGTCGTAGACAACTTATAGCTAACCTATAAATGAAAGACCTGAACACTTGTATACCTTTCATCGTTTCTCCAATTCCATAGGATTTTTGGAGGCAAGCTATTTCAGAAGTGAGGTGGGGATCTTGTTTAATTCTTCTGCAGATAGTTTTCCGATTTTGTCAACACCATTTGTTAAAAAGGCTGTCATTTCCCGACCTAACTGATTTCATCTCCTTGTCAAAAATCAATTGCCCATAAATAGATGGGCTAATTTCCGGGTTCTCAATTCTATTCCATTGATCTATGTGTCAAGATCCCCACCTCACTCCATATACAAAAACCAACTCAAGGTGGATCATGGACCTAGGACTAAAACCAAGGACTGTAAACTTCATTCAAAAAAAGCTTGGAAAAACTTTAGTAGTCCTAATCCACAACATTAAGAGTCTTCCCAGTATTCTGAAAAATTTACAACCAGGAGAAGATAAAATAGATGAA